>NC_080185.1:31596650-31896650 GCF_950295315.1 Erinaceus europaeus
ACTATCAGTATATATGTAATCTATATCTATATTTATTTTTCTCATTTTTCTACATTCCTGCCTTTACTTTCTAAGTCATGGATAAACTTATTGCAATTTGCAAATGTACATTTTTTAATCTTCTCTGTAATATGTAAAACAGTGCCTGGTTTCCTCTATTGTTTTCTAGATTCACTTCTCTTTCTGTGATCCTACAGAAACAAGATTCCTGATGTCAAATGCTTAGGACTTTGCTGTAATTGAGATTCAGAGCCTTTTGGTATTCTTCCCATATCCTTTCACCCTCTAAGAGTATGGGAAAAAATTCTCTTTTTTTAAATTTTTATTTATTGAAAGGAAACACTGACAAAAAACATAGGATAAGAGGGGTACAACTCTGCATAATTCCCACTACCACAACTCTGTAACCCATCCCCTCCCCTGATAGCTGTCCTGCTCGTTATCCCTCTGAGATTATGGACCCAAAGTCATTATGGGGTGCAGAAGACGGAAGGTCTGGCTTCTGTAATTGCTTCCCTGCCAAACATGGGTGTTAACAGGTCGAACCATATTCCCAGCCTGTCTCTCTCTTTCCCTAGTGGAGTGGGGATTTGGGGAAGCAGGCCTCCAGGACACATTGGTGAGGTTGTCTGCCCAGGGAAGTCCAGTTGGCATCATGTTAGCATCTGGAACCTGGTGACTGAAAAAAGAGTTAACATATAGAGCCAAACAAACAAAATTCTTTTTTAGGTGCAGAATGTGGGGGTTCTGACTTCTATAATTACTTCTCCAATGGATATGAACTTTCGCAGATCAATTCATAACCCCAGACTGTTTCTCTCTTTCCCAAGTGGGGTAGTACTCTGGAGAGGTGAAGTTCCACAACATTGGTGATGTTATCTGCCCAGTTAGGGATCCTAGTGTGATCTATGTATGTACTATGGGATCATAGTAGCATCTGTAATTTTGTGGCTGAAAGTTGGAAAGATACAAAGCAGAACAAATTGTTAATTAACAGGAATCAAAAAATAGAAATAGAGTAGATAAGAATAGGAACCTTAGGATGGAATGAAGTTAGGAAGCCTATTTTAGGTATGTATATGAGATTTTCTCTAGGTCATGGAAGGTACTAACCTACCTTGTGGTTCTAATTATAACACTATTGAAGGAGTGGGTACTATTTATGTGTATAACACAGATACAGCAACTAGTAGTTAATGAAGTCAGTTCTCTTAGCATGTACTCAATTGAATATGTCCATTGTCAATGCATAGCACTCAAGTACCAAATATAGAAATAGTCTATGGAGTTGATTATAGTGTCTCCCAAAATGTCAGTATTCCATTGCATTTAGAACTAATAAGCCCCTATCTGGGAAGAAAAAATTTACCTTCTCTACTAAGTGATGCCATAAAAAGCACTACAAGAAGGATTGTTAAAGAAACACCCCCAAACATAAGATAAATCAAGTTGTGGTCTCTGATATCAATAATTTTGTTGGGATATTTTTTCCACCTGGGCAGCTAACATCATGAAATGAAATGGGGATCAAAACATTTTCTGAAGTATTTCTTCCCTTTACGAGATGAGATGAAGTCAAGAATCTGCTATAACTTCATTTCCTACCTATCTCTGATTTGATTTGGAAAGGAGGTGGCTAAGTTACATCATCAAGAAAGTGGCAGTTATAAATTTTTCTTTCTGGTGCATTTTTCTTTTTTTTTTTCTGTAAATTTTTCTTTTTGTTGCGGCAATTACCTCAGCTACAAATCTCATTTACAGAATTCTTTGAAAGTGATATCTAGATGATGGCAGAATACACTGGAAATCAATGGAGGGTGATTTCATCCAAAACTGAAATTACCATTTAATAGTCAGAGAAAACACACACACACACACACACACACACACACACACACTCACTACCACCTCCTTTTTATTCATTAATAGATTCTTCAGTAGCAATTATGAGGCCCAGCTTTTAAAAATTCAATTACTCCTTGAAAAATATATGAATTACGAACACCCTTTTTCCAATTGAAATGCAATAGCATCCTAGCATCCAGAAGGAAAAAGACAGTAACTGTTGGAAATGATCCTAATTATCATACTAATAAATAACAGCCCAGTAAGTAGTCTGCAAAACAGTCTAGCACTTGCCCCTCTGAGTTTACTATTATGAGGCCTTTCTCTCCCAATTTACAGTATCCTAGCAACCAACAAGCAAATTAATTCTAATGCATGCTAAAATTAATCCTTGGGCTCTATATCTAGGTTATGTAGCTTTGTTAGGAAGTGACCACCCAGAATGAAATTAAGGAGTCCTATGAGCTAGAAAAGGTCTCACCAGAATAATGGAGCTGAAAGATTGACACCCCATGCTTAGTCTCTGGACACAATCTGAAGTGAAACATGTCAAGGTGGTAATGGTCGAATTGTTTTTCTTGAGAGCAGAAGATGTAGTATCAAATTATATGGATCTAGAGAAGGATGAAGGAAAATGAGCCATGCCCCAGATGTTCTAGGACTGGATGAAATGTGGGTTTTAAACAGAATGGAGAAGGTTACTTCTGTTTTAGAAATTAAGAAGACAATAGATTGTTTTTGTTTGGAAATCCTATGGTTAGGATTGTTGTATCACACAAGACTTCACCATGATTTATGCCATTTAATTCTATTTAAAAATAACTATCTTTTATACAGGCAATACCAGTTGCTTCTATTCCCTCTGGTCTAAGATTATAGGTTATTTAATAATTCAAAGAAAAAATTATTATTACAAATATATTAAGAATTTAAGCCCACTATTAAATTAGGAAAAATATATAACTTAAATTATACAATATTTTGTAGTGAGTCAGTAATTACAGTAAGCACACAGAAAGACCTAAAAAAGACACCATAAAGTACCTAATCAAATAGTTTCTACTTAGACCTAGATAACCTCCTCACCTAATCCCAATTTCACTTCCCTAAATTCTTCTAAGGACAAAGCAAGAACTGCAAAAGCACACCTTAATGATGGCTCTTTTGGTCACTACCAAGCCACCCCATTACCCAAATCAAATGTTCCTGGAAACAAATGAAAATTAAGACACAAGCTAACAAAATATTTGGGACACAGCTTAAGCAGTACTGAGAGGGGAAACTCATAGCCATAGAATCAAATATTAGAGAACAAGAAAAAAACTCAAAATAAATGACCTTACTGCACTCTGAAAGGACTTAGAGGAAGAAGAACAAAGGAACCCTAAAGCAACCAGAAGGACGGAAATCACTAAAATTAGATCAGACAAAAACAACATCGAAAATAAGAGAACCATACAGAAGATCAATGAAGCCAAAATGTTGGTCCTTTGAAAAATTAAACAAGATTAACAAACCCCTAGTGAGACTAACTAAAAAAAAAAAAAAAAAAAAAAGAGGGAGAAGAAAGACTCAAATAAATAGAATTGTAAATGATAGAGGAGAAATCACAACTGACACCACAGAAATCCAGAAAATCATGCAAAACTTCTATGAACAACTATATACCACCAAGCTAGAGAAACTGGAAGAAATGTAAGAATTCCCTTCCAAAACTGAACCAAGAACTACAAACCCTAAATGCACCAATCAAAGACAAAGAAATTGAAACAGTTATTAATCTTCCCAACAACAAAAGTCCTGGACCCGATGGCTTTACAAATGAATTCTACAAAACCTTCAGGAAACAGTTAATACCTGTCCTTCTAAGGCTTTTCCACAACATTGAAGAAACAGGAACACTCCCTTCAACCTTCTATGAAGCCAACATCACCCTGATACCAAAAGCAGATAGGGAAAGAGCAAAAAGGGAAACTACAGACCAATATCTCCGATGAGCACAGATGCCAAAATATTAAACAATATCCAGGCCAACCAGATTTAAACAGTATATCAAAAAGATTACTCATCACAAACAAGAGGGATTTATCACAGGAATGCAAGGATGTGTCTACATACATAAGTCAATCAATGTCATTCACTACACCAATAAAAGCAAACCAAAAACTATATGATTATCTCAATAGATAAAGAGAAAGTCTTTGACAAAATCCAACACCCATTCATGCTCAAAACGCTGCAGAAAATGGGAATAATGTGAAATTCCTCAAGATAGTGTAGTCCATATACAGAAAACCTACAGCCAATATTATACTCAATGGACTGAAGCTGAAAGCATTCCACCTCAGATCGGGGACTAGACAAGGCTGCCCATTATTGCCATACTCTTTAACATAGTGTTGGAAGTTCTTGCCATAACAATCAGGCAAGAGAAAGAAATCAAAGGAGTGTAGATTGGAAGGGAGAAGTCAAGCTCTCACTATTTGCAGATGATATGATAGTACACATAAAAAACCTAAAGAATACAGCAGAAAACTACTGGAAGTTATTATGCAATATAGCAACGTGTCAGGCTACAAAATAAATGTACAAAAATCTGTGGCATTTCTTTATGCAAACACTAAATATGAAGAAGAAGACAGCAGCAACAAATGCTGGAGAGGCTGCGGGGACAGAGAAACCCTTTTGCACTGCTGGTGGGAATGTAAATTGGTCCAGCATCTGCGGAGAGTAGTATAGAGAACTCTCACAAGACTAGATATGGACCTTCCATATGACCCAATAATCCCTCTCCTAGGGATATACCCCAAGGACTCCATAATACCCAACCAAAAAGAAATGTGTACACCTATGTTCATAGCAGCGCAATTCGTAATAGCTAAAAACCTGAAAAAAAACCAGGTGCCCAACAACAGATGAGTGGCTGAGAAAGTTGTGATATGTATACACAGTGGAATACTATGCAGCTATTAAGAACAATGAACCCACCTCAGATCCATCTTGGATGGAACTAGAAGGAATTATGTTAAGTGAGCTAAGTCAGAAAGATAAAGATGAGTATAGGATGATCCCACTCATCAACAGAATTTGAGAAAGAATAACAGAAAGGAAAACTAAAAAGCAGGATTTGATGAAATTTGGAGTAGGGCACCAAAGTACAAATCCTGGATTGAGGGTAATGGTGGATGTTCGGCTTCAAGAGGCTGGGGAGGCAGGGAAGGAAGAGGGGATGGGATGGGACACAGTCTTTTGGTGGTTCGAATGGTGTTTATTTACACTCCTATTAATTTGTAGTCGTATAAATCACTATTTAATTAATATGAGAGAGGAAAATTGATAGAATGTCTCAAACTTCTTAAAGCACAGACTGAGTTTTTAATACATAGAATAAGTCTTTGATATGTTGACTCTCTTAAAAGCTTATATTGCTATAATATGATTATAGCAATAACTATCTATTTTCTTCTTAAGTCTTAATACAGCAGGAACCTCCTGCTTCCTCTATAGAGCCTATATTTCCCCCAGTACTGGAACCTCTAGGGTGAGGCTCACTTTCCTGTATGCTTCTCTCAATTCATACCAAATGATATTGCATCTGCTCATCCCAACCTAATCAACACAACAAGTACCACCTCAGCATGCTTCACTTCAGACTGTGTCCAGAGATGTCAGGCATGGAATGTCAACCCTTCACCCTCATTACTTGGGTGAGACCTTTCCTTTTATAGTATTCCCTAATTCCATTCCAGGAGGTTCACTTCCTAACAAAGTCCCAAAACCTAAATATAGACCAGGTCCCTTAAGATAGACCATATTTTCACATGTATCCATAAATTAGGGAAAAAAATATATACCTGAAAACAAAAGTACACAATATTCTGTAGTGACTCAGTATAAAGTTCATAATGAAAAAGTGTACACTTAGACTTAGATACCCTCCTCACCAACTTCCCATTACAGTTCTTTCACTCACTCCAAAGCTAACCTTATCAAAGCAAGGACTGCAAAAGCTGAATAAAGGCAAGAGACAGGCATACTTTAATGTCTACTTTTTATAAATAAAAAAATAAGAGACAAAAAAAGAAAATTTACTCTTGCCTATGTGTTAACTATGAATTTATATAATATCTTATTTAGCAAGCTCAGTGTTTTTTCAGTGTTCATGTACATTACCTTGCTAATCTTGACACCACAGCCATGAGAGCACACGAGTGGTTACATTTATCATTTTCCAGATCAATCAATCAACATAGATATTTTTAAAAGCAGTTACTATATTGTGCAGCAGTAGCCTATGTCTTGGCTTAAAATGCAGATGTATGAGTTCTAACTCTTCTATCAATAAAATCAACCGAATGTATAAATATAACTAAAGGGGGCCAGGTGGTGGCTCACCTGGTTGTGTTACAATGTACAAGGACCTGAGTTCAAGACCCCAGTCCCCACCTGCAGGGTAAAAGCTTCATAAGTGGTAAAGCAGTTCTGCAGGTGTCTTTCTGCTTCTCTCCCTCCTTATCTCCCTTTTCTTACAGCTTATCACTATCTTTATACAATAAATAATAAAAATTAAAAGATTAAAAAACTTAAGGCCTATGACACAATTGATCTCATGCTAGTCTGCATTGTATAAATTCTAATTTTAACAAAATTTTTGATGTAAAAGAATATTTTTATGAGACAACAATAAAATTATTTTTCTAACCTGGAATCTATTTCATAATGATTAATTCAATTAACTAAATTAGTATATACATATTGCAGTAACACTGATTTCTCAGTACTACTTTATGGGTACAATATTATGCCTCTTCAATGTATGTGTAATTATACCTCCCTTATCACCAAAGTGTCAAAAATCATCTCTTTTCCACAGATGATTGACCATCCTTTACCATTTTTTTGTAAATATTTATTTTATCTATTCCCTTTTGTTGCCCTGTTGTTTTATTGTTATAGTTATTATTGTTGTCGTTGTTATTGGATAGGACAGAGAGAAATGGAGAGAGGAGGGGAAGACAGAGAGGGGGAGAGAAAGACACATGCAGACCTGCTTCACCACCTATGAAGCGACTCTCCTGCAGGTGGGGAGCCGGGGACTCCTAAGTGGGATCCTTGATGCCGAGGGTCCTGGTCCTTTTGTTTTGCGCCACCTGCGCTTAACCCGCTGTGCTACCGCCCGACTCCCCCATCCTTTACCTTTTATGTTATATATATATATATATATATATATATATATGTGATTAATGGTTTACAGTTGATAGTAAAATACAATAGTTGGTATATGAGTAAATTTCTCAATTTTCTACATAAGAATTCAACCCTTTTGGTATGCTTCTAAATTCTGCTTATAAGACCTCTGTTTTGATCATAACATTAGGTTTGCTTGTATTACTTACAATGTGGTCTATTTACATAATCACTGTTTTACCTGGGTCCTGCCCTGCCTGCAGGGTATTGGTTTAATCCCCACTGGTTAGATGGAAGTTTTCTATGTTGTTTTTGCACTCTTTTTTTTTGCTCTACCCCCTCTCCTAGTCATTTCCTTTTGCTTGCCACTTCCGGTGAAGAGATGCATAAAAGGCGATGTATCTGATTAATAAACGAGGTACTGCTTCCCAGCTCAGCCATGAGTCCCTGGTTGTCTCTCTACTGCCCATGAAGCTAGCCCAGCCCGGCAAATGGAGCCTGAACAGGGACTGACACAACCGCCACTGTATCCTCCTCTGCCATCATGTTCCAAGACTTGAACCCTTCTCCCCACCCAGAGTGTTTTACTTTGGTGCAATACACCAACTCCAGTCCAAGTTCTGCTTTGTGTTTTCCCTTCTGACCTTGTTTTTCAACTTCTGTCTATGAGTCAGATCATTCCATATTTATTCTTCTCTTTTTGACTTATATCACTTAACATGGTTCCTTCAAGCTCTATCCAAAAAGAGGTGAAGATGGTGAATTCACAATTTTTTAGTATCTGAGTTAATATTAATATACATATTAACTCAGATATTAAAAAATGGTGAATATATATATCACAAATTTCCCAGCCACTCATCTGTAGTTTGACACCTGGGTTGCGTCCAAGTTTTAGCTGTTACAAATTATGCTGTTATTAACATAAGTATACACAAATCTTTTTTGCAGAACTCTTTTCTATTTAAAATTTAAAGGCATATTCAGTAATATGAACCCAATTACAAAAAGGACTAAAACAAGAGAAAATAAATGGGACCACATCAAATTAAAAAGCTCTGCACAGCAAATGAAACCACCACCCAAACAAAGAGACCTCTTATGGAGTGGGGGAAAATCTTTACATGCCATACATCAGACAAGGGGATAATAACTAAAATATATAAAGAGCTCAACAAACTCAACAACAGAAAAACCAATGACCCCATTGAAAAATGAGGAGAGGATATGAGTAGACTATTCACCATAGAAAAGATTCAAAACACCAGCAAACAAATGAAAAAATGATCCAAATCATTGTCAGAGAAATGCAAATAGCGACAACAATGAGTGGTAACTTCACTACTGTGAAAATGTCACACATCAGAAAAGATGGCAACAACAAATGCTGGAGAGGTTGTGAGGACAAAGGAACCCTCTTACACTTCTTTTAGGAATATAAATTAGCCCAGCCCTTCTGGAAAGCTGCCTGGAGAACTCTCACTATGCTAAAAGTGGACCTTTCCTATAACCCTGTGAGTCCACTCCTTGGGGATACATATAAGGAACAAAACACACTCATCCATATCTTTTTAGTTGGGTGCTATCGAGTCCTTAGAGTATATCCCCAGGAGAGGAATTACTGGGTCATATGGGAGGTCCATGTGAGAGTTCTCCAGACTGCTCTCCAGAGAGGCTGGAACAATTTACATTCCCACCAGCAGTGCAGAAGGGTTCTTCTGTCCGCACAGCCTCTCCAGCATTTGTTGCTGCTGTCCTTTTTGATTGTGTGCTATTCTCACAGGAGCAAGGTGGTATCTCAATGTTGTCTTTATTTGCATTTCTCTGACAGTCAGCGACCTGGAGCAGTTTTTTTCATATGTTTGTTAGTCTTTTGGATCTCCTCTGAAGTGAATGTCTTGTTCATATCCTCTGCCCATTTTTGGATGGGGTCATTTGCTTTTTTGGTGCTAAGTTTGCTGAGCTCTTTGTATATTTTGGTGATTAGTCTCTTGTCTAATGTATGGCATGGGAAGATCTTCTCCCATTCTGTGAAGGGTCTCGATGTTTGTGTGACAGTTTCTTTGGCTGTGCAGAAACTTTTCAATTTGATGTAGTACCATTGTTTTGTTTCTGATTTAGTCTTCCTTGCAATTTTGTTTCATCAAAGATACCCTTGAGGTTTAGGTGGGAAAGTGTTCAAATAATTTATAATAGCTAAAACCTGGAAGCAACCCAGGTGCCCAACAACAAATGAGTGGCTGAGAAAGCTGTGATATATATATACAATGGAATACTATGCAGGTATTAAGAACAATGAACCCACCTTCTCTGAACCATCTTGGATGGAGCTGGAAGGAATTATGTTAAGTGAGCTAAGTCAGAAAGATAAAGATGTGTATGGGATGATCCCACTCATCAACAGAAGTTGAAACAGAAGAACAGAAAGGGAAACTAAAAGCAGGATCTGACTAAATCTAGAGTAGGGCACCAAAGTAAAAACCCTGTGGTGAGGGGGAGGGTGGACATTCGGCTTCCTGGGGTGGTGGGGGGGTGGAAGGGGACATAGTCTTTTGGTGGTGGGAATGGTGTCTATGTATACCCCTATTAAATCGTAGTCATATAAACCACTATTTAATTAATATGAGAGGGGGAAATTGATTGTATGTCACGAACTTTTTAAAACACAGACTGAGTCTTTTTAATGCATGGGCTGAGTCTTTGATATGTTGATTCTCTCTAAATCCTAGACCAGGGAGAACAGAAACAACTAGTGGCACTGCTATATACAAGATGTTGGGTATTGTACAGCAAATCCTAACAAAGGGACTCTTCAAAGTTAACCCAATTACCAAATAATGTGATGAAAACAATAACTATCCATTGTCTTCTTAAACCCTAAGACAGCAGGAACCTCACATTTCCACTACAGAGTCTGTATTTCCCCCAGTCCTGGAATCTTAGGGTGGGCCACATTTTCCTGCATGCTTCTCTCAATTCATATCAAATAATATTGCATCTGCTGTTCACAACCTAATCAACACAACAAGTGCCACCTCAGCATGCTTCACTTCAGACTGTGTACAGAGACTTCAGGTGTGAAATGACAACCCTTCAGCTTCACTACTCTGGTGAGACCTTTCCTTTCAAAGTATTCTGTAATTCCATTCCAGGTGGTTCACTTCCTAACAAAGTCCCAAAACCTAGATATAAGCCAGGTCCCCTGAGATAGAGCATATGTTCACAAGTATCCATAAACTAGAGCAAAATATATACCTGAAAGCAAAAGTACACAATAGTCTGCAGTGAGTACCCCCCACACACTTCACCTGCACTATTCCAGCCTTTAGGTCCATATTTGTTCAAAAATTTGTTTGGCTTTGTATGTTAACTCTCTTTTCAGCCACCAGGTTCCAGATGCCAGCAGGATGCCAAATAGACTTCCCTGAACAGAAGACCCTACTAGTGTGTCCTGGAGCTCAGCTTCCCCAGAGACCCACCCTACTAGGGAAAGAGAGAGGCAGAATGGGAGTATGGATTGACCAGTCAACGCCCATGCTCAGCGGGGAAGCAATTACAGAATCTAGACCTTCTACTTTCTGTATCCCACAAGGACCTTGGGTTCATACTCCAGAGGGATAAAGAATAGGAAAGCTATCAGAGGAGACAATGGGATGTGGAGACTTGGTGGTGGGAACTGTGTGGAGTTGTACCCCTCCTATCCTATGGTTTTGTTGAAGTCTCCTTTTTAAAATAAATAAATAAATAAATAAATAAATAAATAAATAAATAAATAAGTTAAAATAAAAAACACTCATCCAAAAACATTTGTGCCGAAGGTGGGGAGCCGGGTGTTCTAACCAGGATCCTTACACTGGTCCTTGAGATTCACGTCATGTACGTTTAACCTGATGGGCTACAGCCCGGCCCCCAGGATTAACATTTTTTTCATGTGTTAGTTAACTTTCATTTAATGGGGACTGGGTGGTTGGGCACCTGGTTAAATGCCCATGTTACAATGCGCAAGGACCCTGGTTCAGTTCCCGAACTCTACCTGCAGGGGGAAATTTTTCTTTCTTCCCCCCATCCCACTCTTCCCTCTTGATTTCTGACTGTCTCTATTCAATAAATAACGACTAAAGATACTTTTAATGTTGAAAACTATATAGTTAGACTTAAGGAACTTAGAGACTCATCTACTAATTTTGTAAATTTTTATTATTATTTTTATTTTTTATTGGCAGAATTTTTTAATTTGATAGGACAGAGAGAAATTGAGAGGAGAGAGGGAGATAGACACCTGCAGACCTGCTTCACTGTTCTGAAGCACCCTCTGCAGGTGGGGAGTGCGGTGCTCAAATCCAGGTCCTTCAGCATGGTAATATGTGCACCTAACCAAGTGCAATACTGCTTGGCCTCCTCATTTTGTAAATTATCCAGGATCTGAAACCCAGACAGATGAATTGAATAGCCACAGTCACATAAAAGTCAATAGTAACATCAAGACAGGGACCCAAATGATCCCTGAATTCCCACTCAGTGTTGTTTACATTCCATAGGACTTCCCCACCAGTTATATTTCTTACTGTGCTTTTCTTTTACTACATGTTATTGGTTATTTGGTTGTATGACTAAGTGCAAGGAAAAAATATATAGTTTCTTTCACAATTAAAGTGCCTCATACTGGTATGATTTCACTATTTATGTATTAAATATATGACCCACTGGTTTACAGAGGTCTATTAAATATATATTAAGCTACTTCAGGTTTCTATAAGTAATCCTTGGGCTTTCCTCTAAACTCATGTAATCAGTCAACAAGGGATTTATAAAAAACACTATTTGTGAATAGAACTACAAAATGGATTGATTGGATAGACCAGAGGGATGTTTTCTAGGAAAGATCAATCTAATAGAGGAAACACATATAACACTCATGATAGGGGTGTTACTTCAATGGAACTACAAACCTTGATCTCAGAACGTACCAAGCTGGGGACAGGTGATGGCACACTCGGTTGAGCAAGCATATTTCAGTGTACAAAGAGCTTGGTTTGAATTCAATGTCCCTACCTGCAAGAAAAAATCTTTGTAAGTGGTCCCACTCTATCTCCCCCTTCCCTCTTGATTTCTGGCTGTCGCTGTGCAATAAATAAACAAAGATAACATTTTTTTAAGTTTCAAGCTTTGTTTTATAAAAAAAATGCCAAAACATACACATGTGTTGCAGTCATGTATACACAAAACGATGTTATCCAAAATAAATAATTGCAATGAGTAAGTCCGTGGACTGGAATTTTGTGGTGTTATTTAAAAACTCCTCTTTAAATAAATGTAGAACTATATACCCAGGTCAAAAGAAGAGGCTAGCTGAACTTAACTTTTCTCTATATGGAATAGCATATGCTGAAGTTCAAATGTTGCTTTCACTTGATGTAAACACATATGATTTTGGTGGAATCAGGTCCTTTCAATTGAAATAAAACCTTCACCTAATAGTAGAGGATATAAACTTAAACTTACTCTTGAATTTCAAGTTTGAATTTAACCTTGACAGTGATAAGACTATGTGTAGGCAATATCAGATTTTATTTTTATTGAGAAAATTCTATATATTGTACACTTCATAGAAATTGTCCTTCTAACATTGTGAGACATTATTGCAATACCATCACTGATGTTCCTGAGGATGAGATGGGATTGGAAAGCATAACTGTCTGCTTTGAACTCATGTTCCTACTATACTACAGCATATAACCATTATAAGTATATATCTAGATTCTGACTACTGGGAGTGAGGTAGGGACACTGGAACTTTCCATAAACTTTCAATAAATATGCCAAACATTTCAATTACTTTTCTTACTAGTTTGACAGATGAAAAATTCTGTTTATAGTGAATACATTTTGAAGAGAAGAAATTTAAGTGAAGCCAGTATTTGCTTTTAATGAATTTGCCTTAGGTCTTTAGTTGTTCCTGATCAAACAGTAGATTATTTTTCCTGATTAGTATTCATTAGGGAGCACTTATTTTGGAGATTTAAAACTCCTTTTGTTGAGTATGTGTAATTACTGAATCTTTATCCAAAACTAATAATTCAGATAAAGATAAAAATAAAAATAGACATGATCTAAGATTCAGAGACATTCCTGATTATTTTCAGGCAGTGACAGTTATAGAAAAATAGTGGAAATTTAAAGTAAAGGTGAGCTGATAGTTTATTATAGCTTTTGTGAAAAGTAGTTATGGAGTGTTGACATATTCATCATGAATTTTCTTTTGGTAATGCACTTTCATCAGTGGTAATATGAGAGATGTCAAATATCCATGAAGAATGTTTATATTATAAAATTTAAATTATTTTCTGCATATATGATTTTTAAGTAAACTTTTATTTACTTGCATTATTCTGGTAAAAATAAAGAAAAAAGTAAGTCTTATAGAAAGTTAGGATTCTAAGTGAATGAGCAGATTATGTAAAAGATTAAATTCAAATATCCCACATTTTTTCTTATAAGAGTATGGTGGGAAATTTGGTCAATAATTAATTTTATTTTCTACTAGTTTTTTCTTAATAGATACTAGTTGACATTGTAATAAGGTACATAGACAGCACTTTATCTTGGTCATATTCTAATAAAGTCTCAATTAAATTAAATTCAATTAACTTGGAACCGTAGCTATGCAAAATTGTAGCATATTGTCTTTTTCTACAGAAATAAAAAATGGAAATTATTTTGTCAGGTGCTTTTTATCTATGTCTTTTATATTATTTTTATAATTTATTTTTATATTTTATTTACTTAATGTTTAAGATAGACAGAAATGAGAAAGAGAGAGGGAGAGAAACCAAAGCACTGCTCAGCTCTAGCTTATGGTGGTGCTGGGATTCACTGTGGGACCTCAGAGCCTCAGGAATAGAGCCTTTCACATAAACATTATATTAATATAGAGCAGTGCACTTCCTAACAAAGCCACAGAACCTAAATATAGACCAGGGCCCATGAGACAGAACCACGACTGGGAGAAATATGGGTATTATAGAGAGAGGGGAAGGTTCCTGCTCTCTTAGAGTTTGAGGAGGCAACAGATAGTTATTATTTTAACCAAGTTATTTGGGAACTTGGTTTACTTTAAAAATCCCATGTTTAGGATTTGCTAAATCATATAAGACCTTACCACGATTTATGCCATTTAATGCTATTTACATATAGCTATATCTTTTTTTTTCACATACCTATATCTTATATAGTGCTTACTTTATAAGTGCTTGAAGGAATATATACTCAGAACTGGGGTCTATGCATCAAAAAGTGTGAAACTTTTTATCTATTTTCCCATCCCATATTGAGTAAATAATGATTTATAAGAGGTCGCTGATTGTCAGAGAAATCCAAAGAGAACATTGAGATACCACTTCACCCCTGTGAGAATGTCATACATCAAAAATGACAGCAGCAACAAATACTGGAGAGGTTGTGGAGACAAAAGAAACCTTTGCACTGCTGGTGGGAATGTAAATTGGTCCAACCCCTGTCAAGAACAGTCTGGAGAACCCTTAAAAGGCTTAAAATGGACCTCCCTTATGATAAAGTAATTCCTCTCCTAAGGACTCAATCACAGTCATCCAAAAAGATATGTGTGCACCTATGTTTATAGCACCACAATTCATAATAACCAAATCCTGGAAGCAGCCCAGATGTCCAACAACAGATGAATGGTTGAGAAAGTGTGTTATATTTATACAATGGAATGCTACTCAGCTATTAAGAATAATGAGCTCACCTTCTCCGACTTATTTTGGATGGAGCTAGGAATTATGCTAAATGAAGTAAGTCAGAAAGAGAAAGACAAGTATGGGATTATCCTACTCATAAACAGAAGTTGAGAAGGAAGACCAAACAGTGGAAAAGCAAAGTAGAATTTAACTGGATTTGGAATATTTCACCAAAGTAAATATCTCTGGGTGGAGCGTAAGGGTATATTTTCATCTTCACTATAGGTGGTGTGGGGGTAGGGACACAGACCTTTGGTGGTAGGAGACAAATCTTTAATATAAGCCAAAGCAAAGATAATGAATTTAATAGCTGTTATAAAGGTTCAAGATAACTTTCCCAGGTAGGTTCCCCATCCAGAGCACCGCACTCAAATCATGTAGCCATATAAAAACCCTTAAGTTGCCACTGAGTTTACTCCTATGGAAGTTTAACTGGTTGATAAGAAGGTAGACATTCTTGAGAACTAGAGATCTCTGGATGGTTTGGTCTTTAGGCCATTGAAGCATTTATCTAATCTTGTAAAAAGTGGATCTAAGAAATAATTAGTCTCATAAGGAGACATCTGGAAGATAGGAAAGATCAGGGTCTTACATGTGAGTTTTTATAGAAGCTATTTATTAGGAAAGAAAAAAATAAGGCTTAGAAACAGAAAGTTTTGTATAATAACTAGCCAATGCCTTCATCAGTGAAATGGAACTCATACAGTCTTTCATAAACAATTTATGTGATAATTGCATATAATAGCTATATGTAGCCTGTTCTTTGGGAGACGTCTAGACAAATGCCATATACATTAGTAAAAGAGAACCAAAATTAGATTTCTCTGCTTGCTATCCAAAATAACCACTAAATATTTATATGAGTCTTCCCTGTTCAAGCTATCTGCATTTCTCTGCAATGAAAGGTATCCTCTTTTATATACCAGCAACATCCATTTCATTCAGGGTCTGATTCTTTTTTAAAAAAATTATTTATAAAAAGGAAACATTGACTAAACCATAGGATAAGAGAAGTACAACTTCACACAATTCCCACCACCAGAGCTCTGTATCCTATCCCTTCCCCTGATAGCTTTCCTACTCTTTAACCCTCTGGGAGTCTGGACCCAAGGTCATTGTGAGATGCAGAAGGTTGAAGGTCTGGATTCTGTAATTGCTTCCCTGCTGAACATGGGCGTTGACAGCTCCATCCATACTCCCAGCCTGTCTTTCTCTTTCCCTAGTGGAGAAGGGCTCTGGGGAAGTGGAGCTCCAGGACACATTGGTGGGGCCATCTGCCCAGAGAAATCTGGTTGGCATCATGCTAGCATCTGGGACCTGGTGGTTGAAAAGAGAGTTAACATAATCAGGCTCCGCTTCTTTTGAACTTCTCTTTGAAGAGAAGTATTTTTCCCTCTCAGATTTAGACAATTTCTCTCATCAGACTTTTACTCTGCCTATATCTAAAGCTATATGCCTTACAAATGTTTTACAAAGAGCACACATTATATTAACATTAAGACTGAACATATTGGTTCAAATCCTGTTTTTTGGCCATTAGTAGCTATGTGTGGAATATAACCACACTGTTTCTAAGCCTTATTTTTTCTTTCCTAAAAAATAGCTTCCATAAAAATCCACATCCAGTCTTCCCATCTATAAAATAAAGATTGTGATAACACCTACTTTACAAAATTTAATTATATTATGTATTCATAAACCACTTATAGTGATAGCTTACTCCTTTTAAGGGTCTACTTGACATCTCTTATTATTATCATCAAAGGTCCCAGGCTTTAGTTTGTATTTCAGAGCTATAATGTATGTTGTACTTCTTGATTAACCACTACTCAATTGACTTTACCTCTTGAAAATCTGCTATAACTTTGCATTTTCTGTGTGGCAAACATTGACTACCTGCGATTTCGATTAGAGCCTTCTTCTTGTCTTTCTTTTCCTAGTATAGTTTTTCTTTTTTTTAATTTAATTAACAAAACCATAAGGTAGGAGGGGTACAACTCCACACAAAGCCCACCACACCATCTCCATAACCCACCCCCACCCCTGATAGTTTTCCCATTCTCTATACCTCTGGGAGCATGGACCCAGGGTCATTGAGGGTTGCAGAAGGTAGAAGGTCTGGCTTCTGTAATTGCTTCCCCACTGAATATGGATGTTGACTGGTCAGAACATACTCCCAGTCTGCCTCTCTCTTTCCCTAGTAGGGTGTGTCTCTGGAGAAGCTGAGCTCCAGGACACATCGGTGGAGTCTTCAATCCAGGGAAGCCTGGCCAGCATCCTGATAGCATCTGGAACCTGGTGATTGAAAAGAGAGTTAACATACAAAGCCAAACAATTTGTTGAGCCATCATGGATCCAAAGCTTGGAATAGTGGAGAGGAAGTGTTAGGGAGGTACTCACTGCAAACTCTAGTGTACTTCTGCTTTCAGGTATATATTTTGCAGTAGTTTATGGATACATGTGAACATAAGCTCTCTCTCACAGATACTGGTGTATATCTAGGTTATGGGACTTTGTTAGAAAGTGAACTACCTGAGATGAAATTAGAGTGTACTATAAAAGGAAAGGTCTCACCTGAGTAATGAAGCTGAAGGGTTGTCATTCCACTCATAAAGTCTCTGGACACCGTCTGAGGTGAAGCATGTTGAGGTGGCAATCGTTGCGTTGGTTAGGTTGTGATCGGCGGATGCAATATTATTTGGTATGGATTGGGAGACACATACGGGAAATTGGGCCCTATCCAAGGGTTCTAGGACTGGGAGAAGTAGGGGCTGGCTCTATAGTGGAGATGTGAGGTTCCTACTGTCTTAGGGTTCAAAAAGACAATCAATAGTTAATGTTATCATCACATTATTTGGTAATTGGGTTAACTTTGAAAAGTCCTTTTGTTATGATTTGCTGTACAGTATCCAGTATCTTGTATATAGCTGTGCTATTGGATGCTTCTAATCTACTTGGTCTAGGCTTTTGAGAGAGTCCGCATATCAAATACACAGCCTATATATTAAAAAGATTCAGTTTGTGTTTTGAAAAACTTTGAGACATACAATTGATTTTCCCCCTCTCATATTAATCAACTACTGATGTATATGTCTACATTTTGCTAGGAGTGTACATAAACACCATTCCCACCACCACAAGACTATGAACCATCCCTCCCACCCACTCCGACCCCCCACTGACCCAGGAAGCTGCATGTCTACTTCTCACCACAGGGTTTTTACTTTGGTGCCCTACTTACAATTTGGTCAGGTCCTGCTTTTAGTTTCCCTTTCAGATCTTCTTACTCAACTTCTGTTGATGAGTAGGATCATCCCATACTCATCTTTATCTTTCTGACTTAGTTCACTTAACATAATTCCATCTAGCTCTGTCCAAGATGGGTCAGAGAAGGTGGGTTCATTGTTCTTGATAGCTGCATAGTATTCCATTGTGTATATATACCACAGCTTTCTCAGCCACTCATCTGTTGTTGGGCACCTGGGTTGCTTCCAGGTTTTAGCTATTATGAATTGTGCTGCTACGAACATAGGAGTACATACCTCTTTTTGGTTGGGTGTTATGGAGTCCTTGGGGTATAACCCCAGGAGAGGAATTACTGGATCATATGGAAGGTCCATGTCTAGCCTTCTGAGAGTTTTCCAGACTGCTCTCCACAAAGGCTGTACCAATTTACATTCCCACCAGCAATATAAAAGGGTTCCTTTGTCCCCACATCCTCTCCAGCATTTGTTGCTGCTGTCCTTTTTGATGTATGCCATTCTTACAGGAGTGAGGTGGTATTTGAGTGTTGTCTTAATTTGCATTTCTCTGATAATCAGTGACCTAGAGCAGTTTTTCATATGTTTGTTAGCCTTTTGGATCTCCTCTGAGGTGAATGTTTGTTTCATATCATCTGACCACTTTTGGATGGGGTCATTTGCTTTTTTGTGGCTAACTTTGCTGAGCTCTTTATTTTGGTGATTAGTTTCTTGTCTGATGTATGGCATGTGAAGATCTCCCATTCTGTGAGGGGTCTCTTCGTTTGATAGTTTCTTTAGATGTGCAGAAGCTTTTCAATTTGATCTAGTCCCATTGGTTTGTTTCTGCTTTAGTCTTCCTTCCAATTGGGTTTGATTCATCAAAGATGTCCTTGAGGTGTAGGCGGGAAAGTGGTTTACCAATGTTTTCCTCTAAGTATTTGATGTTTCTGGTCTGACATCTAGGTCTTTGATCCATTTGGAGTGGATTTTTGTTTCTGGTGAGATAAAGTGGTTCAATTTCATTCTTTTGCATGTTACAACCCAGCTTTCCCAGCACCATTTATTGAAGAGAGTCTCCTTTTTCCATTAAATCCTTTGGGCCCCCTTATCAAAGATTAGATGCCCTTAGCTGTTGGGATTTATTTCTGGGCTTTCAATTCTGTTCCACTGGTCTGTGTGCCTATCTTTGTTCCAGTACCATGCTGTTCTGATGATGATGGCTTTATAATATAGTTTAAGGTCTGGGAGTGTGATGCCTCCATTTTTGTTTCTTTTCCTCAAGATGGTTTTGGGAATTCTAGGTGTTTTCAGGTTCCAGATAAATGATTTTAATTTTTGTTCTATTCTCTTAAAGAAGCTTGGTGGAACTTTGATGGGTATTTCATTAAATTTGTATATGGCTCTGGGGAGAATATTCATTTTGATTATATTTATTCTTCCAATCCATGTGCATGGGATATCTTTCTATTTCTTGGTATCAGTTTCTATTTCCTTGAGTAGCGACTCATAGTTTTCATCATACAAGTCTTTCACTTCTTTGGTCAACTTTATCCTAGGTATTTGATTGATTTTGCTGAAACAGTAAATGGGAGTGATTTCTGGATGTCTTCTTCTTCAGATTTAGTGTTTGCATAAAGAAATGCCACTGATTTTTGTACAATGATTTTGTAGCCTGATACCTTGCTATATTGCCTAATAACTTCCAGTAATTTAATTTTCTGCTGGATTCTTTAGGTTTTTCTATGTATACTATCATATCATCTGCAAATAGTGAGAGCTTGACTTCCTCCCTTACAATCTATATTCATTTAATTTCTTTCTCTTGCCTGATTGCTATGGCAAGAACCTCCAATACTATGTTGAAGAGTAACGGTGACAGTGGACAGCTCTGAAATTATGTTAAAATTACCTAAGCCAGGCACTACTATTGTCCAAATTTTACTTATAGACAAATAGACACAAAGAAACTGAAGACTTACCAAAAGATTATAGTAAATATGAGAGAATGAGAGACATTTTTTTTATCATTGGTCACCAGATTCCCAAGTTTATGACTTTAATTCCTATTTTATACTTGTGTGCCCTTGATTATCATACTAGAGTTAAAATTCCCTTTATATTCCTTTTTGCAGTAGACATTTGAGAATCTGTAATCATAAGCACACATTCACATTTTATTATTTCTTTTTACTATGGATTTAATATTGATTTATAAAATTGAAAGACAACAGGGGTATAATTCCATATAGTTCCAACCAACAATAGTTCTGTATCCCTATCCATTCCATTGGAAACTGCAGTATTTCTTCCAAGGTCACCAATTTGGGCTGAATATATATAATTTTTATTTATTTTTATTTTATTTTATTAGTGATTTAGTATTGATTTAAAAAACATACATTTTAATCATCTACTCTAGAAACTTTATTTGACTCTCCTAGTAACATTTCCACTAGTCACACATGGCTAATAAAGTCTTAAAAATAAGACTATTAGAACTAAACAGCTGCACTTTTAATTTAATTCAGTTTAAATTTTTTTAATTTTTTTATTTAAGAAAGGATTAATTAACTAAACCATAGGGTAGGAGGGGTACAACTCCACACAATTCCCACTACCCAATCTCCATAACCCACCCCCTCCCCTGATAGCTTTCCCATTCTCTATCTCTCTGGGAGCATGGACCCAGGGTCATTGAGGGTTGCAGAAGGTAGAAGGTCTGGCTTCTGTAATTGCTTCCCCGCTGAACATGGGCATTAACTGGTAGGTTCATACTCCCAGTCTCTCTCTTTCCCTAGTAGGGTGTGTCTCTGGGGAAGCTGAGCTCTAGGACATATTGGTGGGGTCTTCAATCCAGGGAAGCCTGGCCAGCATCCTGGTGGCATCTGGAACCTGGTGATTGAAAAGAGAGTTAACATACAAAGCCAAAAAAATTGTTGAGCAATCATGGACCCAAAGCTTGGAATAGTGGAGAGGAAGTGTTAGGGGGATACTCACTGCAAACTCTGGTGTACTTCCGCTTTCAGGTATATATTTTGCAGTAGTTTATGGATACGTGTGAACATAAGCTCTCTCTCACAGAAACTGGTCTATATCTAGGTTTGGGGACTTTGTTAGAAAGTGAACCACCTGAGATGAAATTAGAGTGTACTATAAAAGGAAAGGTCTCACCCGAGTAATGAAGCTGAAGGGTTGTCATTTCACACGTGAAGTCTCTGGACACAGCCTGAGGTGAAGCATGTTGAGGTGGCAATCATTGCGTTGGATAGGTTGTGATCGACGGATGCAATATTATTTGGTATGGATTGGGAGATGCATACGGGAAAGTGGGCCCTATCCAAGGGTTCCAGGACTGGGGGAAGTAGGGGATCTATAGTGGAGATGTGAGGTTCCTGCTGTCTTAGATTTCAAAAAGGCAATCGATAGTTAATGTTATCATCACATTATTTGGTAATTGGGTTAACCTTGAAAAGTCCTTTTGTTATGGTTTGCTGTACAGTACCCAGTATCTTGTAAATAGCTGTGCTATTGGATGCTTCTAATCTACTTGGTCTAGGCTTTTGAGAGAGCCCACATATCAAATACACAGCCTATATATTATAAAGATTCAGTTTGTGTTTTGAAAAACTTTGAGACATACAATTGATTTTCCCCCTCTCATATTAATCAACTACTGATTTATATGTCTACATTTTGCTAGGAGTGTACATAAACACCATTCCCACCACCAAAAGACTGTGACCCATCCCTCCCACCCATTCCCACCCCCCACTGTCCCAGGAAGCTGCATGTCTACCCCTCACCACAGGGTTTTTACTTTGGTGCCCTACTTACAATTTGATCAGGTCCTGCTTTTAGTTTCATCTGTTGTTGGGCACCTGGGTTGCTTCCAGGTTTTAGCTATTATGAATTGTGCTGCTATGAACATAGGAGTACATACCTCTTTTTGGTTGGGTGTTATGGAGTCCTTGGGGTATAACCCCAGGAGAGGAATTACTGGATCATATGGAAGGTCCATGTCTAGCCTTCTGAGAGTTTTCCAGGCTGCTCTCCACAGAGGCTGTACCAA
The DNA here is from genome assembly GCF_950295315.1 of Erinaceus europaeus. Lineage (NCBI taxonomy): Eukaryota > Metazoa > Chordata > Mammalia > Eulipotyphla > Erinaceidae > Erinaceus > Erinaceus europaeus. Next base: position 31,618,751 of record NC_080185.1, read on the forward strand.
TTTACATTCCCACCAGCGATGTAAAGGGGTTCCTCTGTCCCCACATCCTCTCCAGCATTTGTTGCTGCTGTCCTTTTTGATGTATGCCATTCTTACAGAAGTGAGGTGGTATCTTAGTGTTGTCTTAATTTGCATTTCTCTGACAATCAGTGACCTAGAGCAGTTTTTCATATGTTTGTTAGCCTTTTGGATCTCCTCTGAGGTGAATGTTTGTTTCATATCATCTGACCACTTTTGGATGGGGTCATTTGCTTTGTTGGTGCTAAGTTTGCTGAGCTCTTTATATATTTTGGTGATTAGTTTCTTGTCTGATGCATGGCATGTGAAGATCTTCTCCCATTCTGTGAGGGGTCCCTCTGTTTGTTTAATAGTTTCTTTGGATGTGCAGAAGCTTTTCAATTTGATGTAGTCCCATTGATTTGTTTCTGCTTTAATTTCATTTACTTTGTCAGTTTAATAGATTTTAATTATTATTTTTTTTGTTATTTAATAATTATTAATATGACTGTAGGATAAGAAGGGCACAATTTCATATGATTCCAAACACCAGAGTTTATATTCCCTCCACTACACTGGCAATTTCTCTATTCTTTATTCTTCTGTCAGTATGTACCAAATTTCTTTATGGAATGCAAGATGTAGAAGTGCTGGCTTCTGTAACTGCTTCTCTGCTTGACATGGACATTGGCACATCAATCCATACCCCCAGCCTGTCTCTCCCTTTCCCTAGTGGGGTAGAGATCTGGGGAGGTGAGGTTCCAGGACACATTGTTGAAGTAATCTGCCCAGGGACTTCAGGATAGTGTCCTGATAGCATCTGCCATTTGTTGGCTGAAAAGCAGTAAGATATAAAGCAAGACATTTTTTTTAATAATCAGGAACCTAAAGATAAGAGTAGAACAGGTAAAAATAAATGTCTTTTTGTGGGAATAAGCTATAATATTTCAGGTATAATCCAAGAGCCCATGATTTTAGCAGTTTTTGCCTGACCCCCAACAGCTAACAGCAGGTGGGCTAAAAGTATTATCTGGAAAGGTGGTGTCAGAGTTGGGAATAGGACTAGAGAGATATATCAGGGCAGAGAATATTTGCCAAATATGAGGAAAGTATATAAATACCATTAACTATAAATCCCATCAACCTGCCCTAGATGTTATATCTATTCATATTTAGCACATGAGCCTGTGTAACCTTTGCATCCCTTTAAGTCTGATCTCACAGTCCAGGATCAAAGCTAGAAACATTTAGCATGCACTCATTTCAGGATAAGTCTTCTTCAAGTAACAGACTATGTTGACACACCCTCCATTTAGAGAGTGAGGGTGCCCCTACCGTTGCTGTTCTACATTGAGGACGAGGTTCTGTAAGAGGCCCACAAGAGGGCTTATAATGATATTCTTGATATAAGTGACCAGCAATGGTAATGAGAGGTATCTATTAGAGGTCTAGGCCAATCATATCCAAAGATTCCCAGATGATGGGGCAGCATGGTAGTGACCAAAACGACCATCATTACAGTGTGTTGGTCTTTTATCTTTATCAAATGTTGTAGTCCTTACTTTATATAACTTGGATACTTTATAAAATTTATTTTCTATTTAAGAAAGGATAAATTAACAAAACCATAGGGTAGAAGGAGTACAACTCCACACAATTCCCACCACCCAATCTCCATATCCCATCCCCTCCCCTGATATCTTTCCCATTCTCTATCCCTCTGGGAGCATGGATCCAGGGTCCTGGGTTGCAGAAGGTGGAAGGTCTGGCTTCTGCAATTGCTTCCACACTGAACATGGACTTTGACTGATCAGTCGATACTCCCAGTCTGCCTCTCTCTTTCCCTAGTAGGGTGGATCTCTGCGGAAGCGGAGCTCCAGGACACATTGGTGGGGTCTTCAGTCCAGGGAAGCCTGGCTGGCATCCTGATGTCATCTGGAACCTGGTGGCTGAAAAGAGAGTTAAAATAAAAAGCCAAACAAATTGTTGAGCAATCATGGACCCAAAGCTTGGAATAGTGGAGAGGAAGTGTTAGGGAGGTACTCACTGCAAACTCTAGTGTACTTCTGCTTTCAGGTATATGTTTTGCACTTGTTTATGGATACGTGTGAGCATATGCTCTCTCTCACAGAACCTGGTGTATATCTAGGTTTTGGGACTTTGTTAGAAAGTGATCCACCTTGGATGGAATTAGAGAATTCTATGAAAGGAAAGGTCTCAACTGGGATACACTTAAAGTGATTGCATGAAGTGGGGGGTAGGATAGGAGGCATAAGTAGAAACTATATGATTAAGTAATTCATGGTATTTATTTACTTATTCATTTATTTATGTCTTACCACTTGCTTGCTTAATTTACTGAGTATAAGTTTACTCACTGCAGACAATTATTGCATTCTACTTCAAAGTATATATTTTCCCTTAACTTATGGACACCTGTGCACATGTATCCTACCCTTTGGTCCCTGGTCTATATCTAGGTTCTGTAACTTTGTTAAGAAGTGCACCACCTGAAATGGAACTAAGGAGTCACATGAGCTAGGAAATGTTTCACCAAAGTATTGGAGCTGGAGGCCTTGATGTCCCAGGCCTGAAGTCTCTGGACACAGTCCTACGTGAAACATGGCAAGATGACACTGGTTGCATTGGCATGTCTGAGGTCATCAGATGCAGTATCAAATCATATCAATTAATAAGTATGAACAGATGCATTAAGAAAAAAAACTAGCTGCCTCAATGAAATAGTGTCCACTTAGACTTAGATACCCTCTTCACTTACTTCCTATTACAGTTCTCTCTCTCCAAAAATAACCTTATCAAAGCAAGGACTACAAAAGTTGAATAAAGGCAAGAGACTGGCATACTTTAACGACTCTTTAGTCACTTTTAAGCCATTCCACCGGCTGGGGCCCTAATCGGGGAGTCCTGAGATTCCCAAACAGACTTGATGGGCCTAGAACTCAAATAAATCCCTCTCTCCCTTGTTACCTGTCATTTATATCAGGAACAACAAAATACACCCCTACGTGGGCCCTCGTAGGACCTTTCCCTCAGCTTTGATCAACAATGTTCTGTCCTCTGAAGGGAGGATTGACAACATACTCTATGCTACACCTGAAGAAGATGGGTCGATACTGGGGCAGCATGGAATGTTCCTACTCATGATGTCAGCTCAGATCTACAGGGATGTAGAGGTAACACAGGCTCCTAAGCTAATTATAGGCCCCAGATCACATCAAAATCAATGGGGTTTACAGTAGTACTTATACCGCTTTCCAATATTATGGAGCTACTCTCTTCCCTGATCCCGCTTTCTGGTCCTTTTCCTAGCCATGACATTATCTCCCCAGACAATAATTATGATCCACCTGCATATCAGATTTCAGGCTCAGGCAAAACAAAACAAAACATAAAACAAAAAATAACAACAACAACAACAACAACAAGAACAACAAAACACTAGTATAGCTACAGGCCCTTTGAAGTATAACTAAAATATGCCTACTAGCTATCTACAAAATGAAGGACCCCCCCCCCCAACACTTCATCTGCACTATTCCAGCCTTTAGGTCCATGATTGTTCAACAATTTGTTTTGGATTTGTATGTTAACTCTCTTTTTAGCCACTAGGTTCCAGATGCTATCAGGATGTGACGAGATTTCCCTGGACAGACAAACCCACCGAGGTGTCCTGGAGCTCCACTTCCCCAGAACCCTTCTCCACTAGGGAAAGAGAAAGACAGGCTGGGAGTATGGATAGAAATGTCAAAGCCCATGTTCAGCAGGGAAGCAATTACAGAATCCAGACCTTCAACCTTCTGCATCCCACAATGACCTTGGGTCCATACTCCCAGAGGGTTAAAGAATAGGAAAGCTATTAGTGGAGGAAGTGGAATACGAAGATCTGGTGGTGGGATTTGTGTGGAGCTGTACCCCTCTTATCCTATGGTTTTGTCAGTGTTTCCTTTTTATAAATAAAAATATTTTTAAAGCTCCCTCTCTTTGTTTAATGGAACTGTCCTTTGCATTGTGGATCCACGTTGAGGGCAAGGTCCTATAGGGACAATATTTTAGTGCTTTACTGAGTAATACTTTACAAGATAATATTTTTTCCAACACTTTGTCATCAAAGTTCTGTGTCCCCATGCACACCCCAATAGATAAACACTATAGCTTCCCTACAGTTTTAGATATAGGTTGACACTTTTTCACATTCATATGTTCTATTCTCTATAGTATACATGTGAATGAAACCATTAGGCAATTGTCCCTTCTCTTCTTACTTCCTTCACTGAGCATGATCTTTCATGGACTTTATCCCAAAGGAAATAAAATCATCTTTTTATTGCTGAATAATTATCCACTGAGTATAGGTCCCATACCTTTTTTATCCACTCATCTATCAAAAGGCATTTTGGTTGCTTCCATATTTTGAGTATCCTGAGCAAAGCTGCTATAAACATAGGGATGCATATATTCCTTTGAATCAGTGTTATTATATCTTTTGGGTATACGAATAGTAGTGGAATTGCTGGACCACAATGTATTTTCCTTTGTATTTATTATTATTATTACTAATCATTAAACATGAGTATTTTTTTTATTTAATAGAGACAAGGAAAAATTTAGAGGGGAGGAGATAGAGAGAGAAAGAGACACAGACAACTGCAGCAGTACTTCACCACTTGCAAAGCTTTTCCCCTGTAGGTGGGGACCAAGGGATTGAACCTGTGTTCTTGCATACCATAATGTGAGTGCTTACCTAGGTGTACCACTCATTTGTATTTGTTAAAGGATTCTCCGTACTTTTCTCCATAATGAGAACAGTAGTGGGGGGCTTATCTGGGCTTTTAGAACAGTATGAGGGGCTTTTAGTTGGGCTTTTATCCTAGTTCATTTCTCCAATGTTTCTTACTGGTTTAACCATTGTATATAGTGTGTTATGAGGTCTTTCGCTCTGTACTTTTCATTCCACTGACCCTTCTTGCCTGAATTGACTTGTGTCTAAGTAAGGTACTTAAAGATTTCACAGTTGTGGAAATTAGCAGTTGTTTCAATGTTATCTCAATCCCTGAGTTGAAGCTCAGTGGCCATTAAAACCTATTTTCTCCCCTGTAGGCTATGGTAACCTGAGGGCTTTTTACCTAAAAGTAGATTTTGTTAAGTTAATCACTTACTTCTTTTTTTGTTGTTGTTGTTATTTTTCTTTATTTTTTTAAATTTATTTCTTTATTGGGGAATTAATATTTTACATTCAACAGTAAATACAATAGTTTGTACATGCATAACATTCCCCAGTTTCCCATTTAACAATACAACCCCCACTATGTCATTTATCATCCTTCGTGGACCTGTATTCTCCCCACCCACCCACCCCAGAGTCTTTTACTTTGGTGCAATACGCCACTTCCAAATCACTTACTTCTGACCAAAAGATAAAGCAGGGTGGGGGAGAGATAGCACAGTGGTTATGCAAAGAGACTCCCACACCCTGAGGATACAAATTCAACTTATCTGCTGGCAGCCAGAGGCAAGCTGGACAGCACTGCTTAGCCCTGTAAGTTTCTAAACAAGTCCCATTTATAGTCTGTGTTTTCTGAGGCAATTATTCACTGTGTTATCATCAGGAGAACAAAGGGCAAAGGCTCCCACTATACAGCCCCACCTCTAGACCACAAGGGTGTAGATCTGGAGGTGGCTCCTCAACTGACAACCTGCCAGATTTTTACCAGCAGCTCTGGAGCAGCTATGGGCTTTAGCACCAGAAATCTCTCCTTAGGCCCCTTTCTGTCCATGAGGCACACGTATTTTCACTCACCGGAGACTAGGTGGGTTCCCAAGGCAGTCCTACACTCATCTTGTTGAAGTCTCCAGTGATCATCTTTGATATCGTCCTTGAAATTTTAATAGGGATTGAATTGAATTTATAGATTGCTTTTGGAAGGACTGCCATTTTAATGATATTTATTCTCCCAATAAATGAACTGGGGGATGCTATTCCATTCCTTTGTGTCATTCTCTATTTCATTTAACAATGCCTTATACTTTTCCTTGAAAAGGTCCTTCACCTCCTTTGTAAGATTTATTCTTAGGCATTTTATCCTTTAGTTTTGACTGTAAATGAAATTTTTTTTCTTTTCATATGCTTCATCTTTTGTATAAAGAAATGCCTCAAATTTATGTGTATTTGTTATAAGTATGGAATACAGAAATAAACAATTGTGTTCTTAGCAGTAAATTGTGAACTTAATGAGATAATTTCAGCAGCAAGAATACTTTTAGAAACTAGCTCATACTTGCTTAAAATAGAAGCAAAAGCAGTGAGGGAAAATACTTGTCCATGAGGAGATTAAAAAGGGAATAATTGGGATTCCGGAGGTAGTGTAGCAGATTAAGGCTCCAGGCTCCCCACCTGTAGGGGAGTCTCTTCACAGGCAGTGAATCAGGTCTGCAGGTGTCTATATTTCTCTCCCCCACTCTGTCTTCCCCTCTTCTCTCCATTTCTCTCTGTCCTATCCAACATCAAGGACAGCAAAAGGGAATAAATAAATAAATAAGATTTTTAAAAGGGGGAATAATTGAAGTGGGACAGAAAGATTTGCAATATTATGATATACTTGGTCTTAAAAACATACTTGCTGTGATGAAGATATTTTAGGAAGAGAGAGAGACAGAACCTGGTGTCTTACCCTTGTTCTGTCTCCCCTCTTCATAAAATATGCTCACCACAGTTATATTTATAATATTCAAAATTTTGAAACAACCTAAATGTCCAACAACAGAGGAATGATTAAGTAAATAATGGTATATCCACACGATGTAAGAAATGATGGCTTTTTTTTAGAATTTGAAGAAATTACATTAAATCAAATAGGTTAGAAGAAGGAGGTTTTATACTGGGTGATCTCACTCATATGTGGGTCTGGAAGAAGAAAGAAAAGGAAAATACAAGGTTTATTCTTAATTAGCTGTAGTCTGTTTCAGAAGACATAAGTATTCTAAAAGGGAAAGTAGAAGAAGATGAAAAGTTGGAAGCACAGCTATATACAAGATACTGGGTACTGTACAGCAAACCCTAACAAAAGGAGTTTTCAAAGTTAACCCAATTACCAAATAATGTAATGATAACATTAACTATCAATTGTCTTTTAGAACCCTAAGACAGCAGGAACCTCACATCTCCACTGTAGAGCCTCTACTTCCCCCAGTCCTGGAACCACTGGATAGGGCCCACTTTCCCGTATGCCTCTCCCAATCCATATCAAATAATATTGCATCTGCCGATCACAACCTAAACAACACAACGATTGCCACATCAACATGCTTCACCTCAGACTGTGTCCAGAGACTACACGTGTGGAATGACAACCCTTCAGCTTCATTACTCGGGTGAGACCTTTCCTTTCATAGTATACTCTAATTCCATCTCAGGTGGTTCACTTTCTAACAAAGTCCCAAAACCTAGATATACACCAGTTTCTGTGTGAGAGAGCATATGTTCACACGTATCCGTAAACTACTGCAAAATATATACCTGAAAGCAGAAGTACACTAGAGTTTGCAGTGAGTATCCCCCTAACACTTCCTCTCCACTATTCCAAGCTTTGGGTCCATGATTGCTCAACAAATTGTTTGACTTCATATGTTAACTGTCTTTTCAGTCATCAGGTTCCAGATGTCATCAGGATGCCGGCCAGGCTTCCCTGGACTGAAGACCCCACCAATGTGTCCTGGAGCTCCCCTTCCCCAGAGACACACCCGACTAGGGAAAGAGAGAGGCAGACTGGGAGTATGGACCGACCAGTCAACGCCCATGTTCAGCGGGGAAGCAATTACAGAAGCCAGACCTTCTGCCTTCTGCCTTCTGCAACCCTCAATGACCCTGGGTCCATGCTCCCAGAGGGATAGAGAATGGGAAAGCTATCAGGGGAGGGGGTGGGATATGGAGAATGGGTGGTGGGAATTGTGTGGAATTGTACCCCTCCTACCGTATGGTTTTGTTAATTAATACTTTCTTAAATAAAAAAAAGTTGGAAGAGGGAGTAGTAGTATGTTGATACCTACTTTGGGGAAATAAGAAACTGTGCACCCCCCGCACAAAGTTTTCTGAAAATTACTAAGAAGGTGAATCTCATATTCTTATGACAACAACAACAATTAAAAAAAAAACTAACAAGGACAGGAAAAAATACAGCAGAGAGAGGGTTATGTGTGAGAAAGGGAGAAAAAGAAAGAAAGAAAGAAAGAAAGAAAGAAAGAAAGGAAGAAAGAAAAAGAAAGAGAGCCCAATGACCAATGGACGGTTACCTTATGTTCTTATAACAACCATAATAAATTAAAATGTATTTTAACAAAGACCAGGAAAGAGACCTTGAAAAAATCATGTTGAGTCAAATCAGTCAGAAACAGAAAGATGAATATGGGATGATCTCACTCTCAGGCCGAAGTTGAAAAACAAGATTAGAAAAGAAAACACAAGTCGAACCTGAAATGGAATTGAAGTATTACTCCAAAGTAAAAGACTCTGGGGTGGGTGGGTGGGTGGTTGGGGAGAATACAGGTCCATGAAAGATGATGAATGACATAGTGGGGGTTGTATTGTTAAATGGGAATCTGGGGAATGTTATGCATGTACAAACTATTGTATTTACTGTTGAATATAAAACATTAATTCCCCAATAAAGAAATAAATTATTAAAAAAAACAAAAGAAACAATTCAGAGTGGCTAGTCATTACACACACAAAAAACTTTATTTTCTTCACTTTTCTCTAAAGCATGTGACAAATTTAGGTGTATTTCATTTTGAGAAAAAGATATTTCAGGGTAGTAGTGAAGCATGTCTATAGGAGTCTATCTTTCTTTCTCCTCTCTATCTCCCCACCCCCTCCCAATTTCTCTCTGTCCTATCCAATAAAATGGAAAAAACAAAAAAGGCCATCAGGAGAAGTGGATTACTAGTGCTGGCACCAAGCCTCAGAAAAAAAAAAAAAAAGGACCAGGAAAATAATATTTGCCACAGGGAGAGAGAGGGTTAGGCCTGGGAAAAAGAGACCAGTAACCTATAGTAAAAAGAGATTTGTGCATTAGTACTGGGTAAGCTATGCTAACATATATTAACAGGACATGTGCAGTATTGCTCTTGTGAAATAAAAGTCTTGTAAACAACATTCAGCCAGTTAAAAAAAGTGCATATATACTTATATGTGAATATATTTATCAATTATGGATATGTATACATGACATGTTTATTGTCTATTGCAAAGAGTCTGTTGTTTGAGAAAAATGGAAAAAATTGAGATTATGGCATTCTTCCCTTAACAGAAAGGACATGGAGATGGAATTTTGACTAAGGTCACAAAAGCAACAACACTAATGGAGGGAGCCGTGCCTGAAATTCTCATCTGGTGCATGAGTGATCATTAATTGCCTCCTGTATTGAACATTAATGAGAAGGCAGTGGTGACCATTAATTAGGAGATGTTTGCAAGATGAGGAAAAAAAAAACTATTAACTCTTGGGAAGTTCAATGGATGACATTAAAGGACACTAACTTCTAATGGGATTAAAGAGGAGGAAATTAATGACTTGAAAACTTGAATAAAACAGTGCCATGAAATAGCTTCCAGGAAGATGGAGGAAAGCAGAAAATTGCCATCTTGAAATGACTATTAAATGTGTATCTAAACAAGCAAAAAATATTTAAGAGTTGAAATATTTGTTTCAAAATATCAGGGCCCCAAACTTCATTACAGAGAAAAGCAATTTGTATGGTCTGTCAAGAATTCTTAGGTGGAGTTGGGCAGTAGAGCTGCAGGTTAAGCACACGTGGCGCAAAGCACAAGGACCGGCCGTGGGAATCCTGGGAGCCCCCTCCTCCCCACCGGCAGGGGAGTCACTTCACAGGCAGTGAAGCAGGTCTGCAGGTGTCTATCTTTCTCTCCCCCTCTCTGACTTCCCCTCCTCTCTCCATTTCTCTCTGTCCTATCCAACAATTAAAAAGAAAAAAAAATAATTCTTGGGAACGTGTGGGGATCAGTGTCCATTCCTGATGTGGAGTTACGAAAAGATTACACGGAAGTCGGGTGGTAGCACAGCGGGTTAAGTGCTGATGGCGCAAATCACAAGGATCCTGGTTGGAGCCCTTGGCTCCCCATCTGCAGGAGAGTCGCTTCACAAATTGTGAAGCAGGTCTGCAGGTGTCTTTCTCTTCCCCTCTCTGTCTTCTCCTTCTCTCTCCATTTCTCTCTGTCCTATTCAACGATGATATCAATAACTACAACAAAAAAAGGGCAACAAAAGGGAATAAATAAATAAAATAAATACTATAAAAAAGAGAAAGGGTTACACAGCTATCATCATATTCTGCTTTTTTCCCTCCAGATTTTCCCCTCGAATTTGTACCTTATCAGTTCCACTGCAGTGGTAGATTTTTTTTCCACATTATCATTTTTCCACCACTGAAAATGCTTCACTTTTGCATGGTACACCTGTTTGGTATATAGTGCTTCAACCTAGGTCCCTGTAATGGTAAACATCCACTTTGCTTGATAAGCTATCTGCCATTTCATATATATATATATATATTTTTTTTTTTTTTTCTCTCAACAGTGATTCACCATTCTGGGTCATTTTTTATTTTTAGGTAGGCAAAGTTGGATACAGAAAGGGAGGTACCTCAGCCTGGAAGCTTCCCCCAGTGCTGAGAGCTTTGAGGCCTGGATTTTGGGGCTTACAAAACTTAGAACCTGGGGAACTAGTGACTTGAAGCTGGGTTATATAAATTAAAATTTGGTGGTTTTTCAGGTTAGCAGTCTTGCTAGACCTCTACTGGTCATGTTTTACTTATTTCCCTCCTCCAATTTATCCAGAAGTATCAGATGATAATACATAAACATAAATATTATAAAGTAAAACTAATAAAATATTTTAAAGCAGTTTTATTATTTTTAATGACAGATGAGAGAGAAAGAAAGAGAGGAACACTGATCAGTTCTGACTTATGGTTGTGCTGGAGAGTGAACTTGGGACCTCAGAGTCTCAGACAGGAAGTCCTTTGATAATTAACCATTATTCTGTATTGACAGCCCTAACATAAGAGTCTTTATAAAAATGTCTTCCCATGAGTGTACCTTCTGGAACTTGAAGTAATCCCTTTATTTTACTTAGGTACTGAACTTCAAAAGGATGCTTTGCATGTGAACTTCTGATTTGGTCTCTTTTATTTTAGCATCAGATGGGATTTTATTTTATTTTATTTTATTCATAAAAAGTAAACACTGACAAAACCATAGGATAAGAGGGGTGCAACTTCACACAATTCCCACCAGTTGTACCCCTCTTATCCTATGGTTTTGTCAATGTTTGCTTTTTATAAATAAAAAAGATGAAGACTAAATTATACTTGTTTGGAATCAAAAGTATTGATAATAAGGCTTACTGTTATATGTAGTTCAATTTAGTAGATTGTTAGACTTCCCCCAATGGTTTACAGATGCAGAAGGCCTATTTGGGTGATAAAGTGAGTGAATATGAGGTTTGTCACTTACTGTCAGGTCTCAGATAATCCATGTTCTCAGGAGGGATAGAGGATGTATATATGGACTGAAAAGCAGGAGCACTGGCTACATAAACAGGCCATGAGACTAATGAATTCATAGTCTCTGAGAATAAGATGAGCTATTTGAATTAAGTAAAAAATATAGTATTCCCCCACCAGAGAAGGATAGAAACAGGATGGTCTTATGGATTGACCAGTCAATGTCCATGTTCAGTGGAGAATCAATTACTAAAGTAAGACCTTTCATCTTCTGCACCCCATAATGACCAAAGGTCAATGCTCTCAGAGGGATAAAGTATAGGAAAACTTTCAATGGAGGGTGTAGAATGCAGAACTCTGGTGGTTGGAATTGTGTAGAATTGTGCCCCTCTTATCCTATCAATCATTAATAAATCAGTTTTTAAAAATATATAGTATAGACCTTAATGTACAGTCAAATGCTTAGTCATACAGGGTCAACCGGAGGACATCATCTTTATATATATTATCACAGAAATAGCTTTCAGTAAATACTTTGAGGAGAAACTCAGAGAAACAGAGAAACTCAGTTCCCAATCATTCATTCACTCATCATTTATTATATAACATATGAATAAATATATCAGTAAATACTTCCTAAGCAACAATTACGTTCCAGATTGCTGAGTTGGGTACAGGAATATAGCAGTCGAGAAGATATGAAGGTCAACAAGTACTATTGGAAATATTCACTGCAGACTTTTTAAAATGTGTTTTTCCCTTGGCCCTTCATCTACTGTACCCAGATTCTTTTGGACACTAGAACAGTTTGTTTTCACTGTGACTTGAATTCATGTTGATCTACTCAAATAATCTCACTGATTTGCTTGATTACTTTTGATTCTGTTACTTCTTTTAATATATATAATATAATTTATATAATTTTACTTGCGATGTTAACAATTTACAGTATAACTGTTGACACATAGATACTATTTCCCATTTCCATGTGTGCAGAACACTCTTCCTCAAAAATATGTACATTTCCATCATCATGCAAATACACTCGTGCAAAGAGATCTACATGCAACTATGTTCACAACATCACAGTATGCAATAGCCCATATTTGGAAGCAACAGACATATTCAACAACAGATGAATGGCTAAAATATGTGATATATATCAGCTGTTAAGAATGGTAAAGTCATCATCTTTGCTTCATTTTGCATGGAGTTTGAAGGAATCATATTAAGTGAAGTACACTAAAAAAAATGGATACCAACCATTTCACTCACAGTTTGACTTGCCTCATTCTTGCATTAAGTGTCTGGAGTCCTAATAATGGCCTTCAAACACAGATCTTTTTCTATTGCTATTTTACAGGCTTGAGGAAGACACAAGACCAGGAAGGGTATTTTTTTAATATATTATTATTATTTTTATGTATAAAAAGGAAACATTGACAAAACCATAGGATAAGAGGGGTACAGCTCCACACAATTCCCACCTCCAAATCTCTGTATCTCATTCCCTCCCATGATAGCTTTCTTATTCTTTAACCCTCTGAGAGTATGGACCCAAAGTCATTGTGGGATGCAGAAGGTGGAAGGTCTGGCTTCTGTAATTGCTTCCCTGCTGAACATGGGCATTGACAGGTCGATCCATACTCCCAGCCTGTCTCTCTCTTTCCCTAGTAAGGTGGGGTTCTGGGGAAGCAGAGCTACAAGACACATTGGTGGAGTCATCTGTCCAGGGAAGTCTAGTTGGCATCCTGCTAGCATCTGGAACCTGGTGGTTGAAAACAGAGTTAACACACAAAGCAAAACAAATTGTTGAACAATTATGGACCTAAAGGCTGGAATAATGCAGATGAAGTGTTGGGGGTGTCCTCCATTTTGTAGATAGCTATTAGATAGTAGTATCTTTTAATTATATTCCAAAGGACTTGTGGCTATAGTGTGTTTTTGTTGTTGTTGTTGTTGTTTTTCTTGAGCCTGAATTCTTATATGCAGGTGGAACCAAGTTATTATCTGGGGATATGATGCCATGGTTGGAAAAGAACCAGAAAGCTGGATAAGGGAAGAGAGTAGCTCCCTAATATGGGAAAGGAGTATAAATATTGTTGATTGTAAACCCCATAAATTTGATTTGGACTGGGGCCCATGTTCAGTTTAGGAGCCTATGTGACCTCAGCATCCCTGTAGAACTGAGCTCACCTTCTGTGGTCATGAGTAGGAACCTTCCAAGCTGCCCCAATATTGACCCATCTTTCTCAGGTGTAGCATAGAGTATATTGTCCTTCCTCCCTTTGGAGGATGGAACATTGTCTACTGTTGATGATCCAAATGGAGGGCAAAGTCTTTTGGGGGGGCACAAAGGGGTCTGTTTTGTTGTTCCTGATAGAGATGACCTGTAACATTGGAGAGAGGGATTTATTTGAGGTCTAGGCCATCATGTCTGAGAATCTCAGGACTACCCGACTAGGGCCCCAGCTGATAGTGATTAAAGAGTCATCCTTAAAGTATGCCAGTCTCTTGCCCTTATTCAAGTTTTGCAGTCCTTGCTTTGATAAGGTTAGCTTTGGGATGAGTGAGAGAACTGTAATAGGAAGTAGATGAGGAGGGTATATAAGTCTAATTAGATACTATTTCATTAGGAACTTTACACTGATTCACTGTAGACTATTGTGTACTTTTGTTTTCAGGTATATATTTTGCCCTAATTTATGGATACATGTGAACTTATGCTCTATCTTATGGGACCTGATCTATATATAGGTTTTGGAACTTTATTAGGAGATGAAATGCCTGGAATGGAATTTGAGAATACTATGAAAGGAAAGGTTTCACCTGAGTAATGAGGGTGAAGGGCTGACATTCCATGCCTGATGTCTCTGGACACAGTCTGAAGTGAAGCATGCTGAGGTGGTACTCACTGTGTTGATTAGGTGAGGATCAGTGAATGCAATACTATTTGGTATTAATTGAGAGAAGCATGCAGGAAAATGAGCCCCAGCCTAAAGGTTCCATGACTGGGGGAAATATAGGCTCTATAGAGGAATTGGGAGGTTTCTGCTGTCTTAGGGTTAGGAAGACAATAGATTGTTATTGCTATAATCGCATTATTTGGTAATTGGGATAACTCTGAAAAATCCCTTTGTTAGGATTTGCTGTATCATACACAACATCACCATAATTTATGTTCTTTGACATTATTTGTATATAGCTGTGCCACTGGTTGCTTCTGTTCTCCCTGGTCTAGGCTTTTGAGAGAGTCAACATATCAAAGACTCAGCCTATGTATTCAAAAGACTCAGTCTGTGCTTTAAAAAGTTTGAGACATACAATCATTTTTCCCTTCTCATATTAAATAAATAGTGATTTATATGACTACAAATTAATAGGAAGGAAAGCTACTACCCCATCAATCTTGTTTTCACTTGATGCATTGTCAATTTAGGGAGGCAAGGTAACAAGGTATAAGAAAATTCAAAAAAGACTGAGGCCTTCCCAAGTGGTAACTGTAGGCTGCATTGTTCTTGATAGCATTTGAGACATTGAGCAAGTGGATTCAGTCTTTCTTCTGTAAAATAAAACTGTTTAACTTGATAAGTGTTTCTCAATAGTTTCAGTTATGAAGTACCCTTTATATTATTAAAGAATTTTACTGCTCACCATGTTAGTAATGTGTACTCAATGTATCTGTGTGTTGAATACTTACTTAACAACAGCAAGGCAATAAAATGAATATGTGCTTTACAACATCAGCTGTTCAGTATGAAAAATATAGGTTTTTGTTCATAGGGGTATTTATTCAATCATGATTTATGAACATACAGGTTCTTATAAGAACCTTTATAAGTGTTGGGGGAATAAAGAAGGATGATTAAAGTTCTTTATATTTATATTCATATTCATGATCCATGAGAGTTAAAAGGTAGGTTAAGAGATAATTGTCAGGTAGGAGTGTGGTACAGGTGCAAAGTTCTATCTAATGCAGCTTAAAGTGACTTTTCTTATAGGCATCATGTCTATGCTAACTCTTAATGTGTAAGTGAGAATTAACCAGGAAAGAAAATATGTATTTTAGACTGATAATACAGTAAATCATACTATTTATCTTGACTGATGATTCTGGTGCATATAGATTCATCCAGAAACAACTTACTTCTTGTCTTTAACACAGGCTGGGGAATGCTGAATTATAAATATACATTATGTTCCTGACACCTATGTTTGATGTCTTTTTACCTTTTACTTTTTAAATAATTTATGTATGTCCATTTATAAAGGCAACATTGTTAACAAGAAAACAAATAATTCTATGTAATGAACATGTAGTGAAGTCACATTTTCTTCTTCGCTCTAGACCCCCTCTCTCTCTTCTCCACGGCCCGTGCACAATAACATCTGGTGCCCGATTTGTCCCACACTCACGCCCAGCTTAAGGTCTAGAAAAGCCACCCAGACACAGGTAAGTGGCAGCCGCCTGACTCTGTGGCCCTGCGTTTCCCCTCACCATGGGATTTTTTTCGTTTTATAAGGAGGTGTCCCAGACATTATTTCCTTCTCTCCCGGGACAGGTTCTGGTCTCAGAGACACTTGAATTTTCACTACACGGTGGGTTCTCATAGCTATAATTGCCACTTACAAGATATGTACAATGTGTTCTGCCATGAGAATAAGCGACCTTGAGGCTGAGATACGAGAGTTAAAGGATACTTTTTCAGCATTTAAGGACTTTAAACCATGTGCAGTCCACCACAAGAGCTCCATCCCCATAGATAAGTGTTTAGTTTCCCCTGCCACTACAGTACCTTCCACTTCCGTAGATCTCTCCCCAGGGTCATCGAACCAAATCCACACCTTCCCAGTAAATGTGGTCCCAACTAGACAAAATCCTCAGGCGTGGAATCCATACTCCTCCAAAATGCTCAGGGAACTCAGACAAGCCGTGAAGGAGGAAGGAATTCACGCTCCATGGACCAAGTCCATTTTAAGGAGTTTTTACCAGCATATTAACACCCCCCAGGACTGGAAAGACCTGGCTTGTACTGCACTCCCAGACCCCCTCTACCTACAATGGAAGGCATGCTTCCGTGATGAATGCTCTAGACAATTGCAGGAAAATAGTAATAAACAGGTAGAACAGAATTTTGATGCTTTGTTTGGAGCAGGAGCGTTTGAATCTGGAACTCAGTAGGCAGAAGCTAAGTTTCCAAC
This sequence comes from Erinaceus europaeus, assembly GCF_950295315.1. Taxonomy (NCBI): domain Eukaryota; kingdom Metazoa; phylum Chordata; class Mammalia; order Eulipotyphla; family Erinaceidae; genus Erinaceus; species Erinaceus europaeus. The sequence continues at coordinate 31,635,488 of NC_080185.1, forward strand.
TGGTTATTTTGAACAGGTACACATCTGTGCAACACAAGCATGGGAAAGGGTGACTCCAACCAATGTAGATTCCTCAGTCCCTATGAACTCTCTTCGCCAAAATACTGATGAAACCTTAGCAAATTTCATCTCAAGGGTGAGGCAAACCTTAGAGAGAAAGATTTATAATCCTGAAATCCTCTCTTTCCTCCTGCGTTCTATTGTCTGGGATGGCATGATACCACAATTCCATCAGGCATGCCTTAGTGTTAAACACCTACACCCAGATAATTGAATTTTAGTGACACAGTAACTTACATCATATAATTATGGGGCACCCGCTATGACACAGAATTATGCAGTTACCCCACGAAATCAAAATGGGGCCTGCTTTCAGTGCGGTCGCCAAGGACATTGGCGTAACCAATGTCCTGATAAGCTGAGACCCTGCCTCCAGTCAGGGCAACCCTGCTTTCAGTTAGGGAGCCAGAAGCCACAAACGGTGTGTCCCAGATGCCATAAAGGGTTTCACTGGAAGATAGATTGTTGGTCCAAATTTCATAAAGATGGCACGCCCCTGAATGGCACAAATTCGGGGCCTGAGATTTTGTGGACCACCCCTGTTTTAGAATGTTGTCACCCTACTATGACAGTAAAGATTGCCAATATTCCTTTTAAATTTTTGATTGACACGGGGGCAGAAAAGACGATTTTAAGGCAAGCAGAGGTTCCCCAAAATTGGGAACTCCTCCCGGGACCTCATATACATGGCGTTGGAGGGGTGACCCAGTACTTTCTCACACGAGATTCACTCATGTGGGAAGACCCAGAAGGTTCTACTGGACACTTCCACCTATTGGTAGCTGATATTAGCACTAACCTATTGGGCAGGGATCTTCTATAATGTCTTGATGTTAGGATATCCACAGATGTCTCTGCAGAGTGTAACACCTGCTCCCGCAAGACCAGATCTAATCAGCAATCCCAATACTAAATGCCACTGTTCATAGCCAAACACCCCACTTAAGCTGGCTTTCTAATGAGCCTGTCTGGGTGGAACAGTGGCTTTTACCTAGGGATAAACTAGAAATTTTAAAATAGCTTGTCCGAGAGCAGTTGTCCTTGGGACACATTCGTCATTCTCGAAGCCCATGGAATACTCCTGTATTTGTGATTAAAAAGTGCTCAGGAAAATGGCACCTCCTTCAATATCTCCGTGTAGTAAATAAAATCATGCAAGTCTGGGGCTCCCCCCAAAGGGGTTTGCCCCTTGCTTCTGCAATTCCCATGGGAATTCAAATCATAGCTATTGATATACAAGATTGTTTTTTCTCTATCCCCTTGCATCTGCAAGTTTGTAAACGTTTTGCCTTCTCTGTTCCTTCTATTAATAATGCCAGCCCTGCTGACAGATTTGAATGGGTGGTGCTGCCCCAGGGCATGGCCAATAGTCCTACAATTTTTCAATAGTCTGTTAAATCTGCCCTTTTTCCATATATCCATAAGGGCCTTAATGTTTTTCATTACATGGAGGACGTATTAATATGGGGAAAATCAGATACAGATCTCTATGCCTTACGTGATTGTTGTTTTCGAAGGGTTATGTTGTTTTCCCCGGGCTGGCTTCACGGGCGGGTAACAGACGACCAGGGACTCATAGTTGAGCTGTAGGCAGTATCTCTTTATTCATGCAGGTCGCAGCACAATCTAAGCCGAGCTAAGCTAAACTCAAGGTAAAGTACTCTAAAACTCACAATGCTGTCTTTATATATACTTGCCAAGTAGGGTGGAAACAGGGTGTGACATAGAGAGGGTGGAGAGAAAAGTGACTGGTGACAATCAGAGTGTGACAAGGAGAGGATCAGGGTGTGACAAGGAGGGGGGGTGGAGCAAAAACATATCATGAAACAGTGGGGATTGAACCAATGCCCTGGAGGGAGGTGCTTGTTAACAGCGGTTATATAAATAGAATGAAGTGGTTATGTAAATAGAATAGTGTTAAGCAGGGGGGATTTAAACCAAATGAAACAGAAAGGGTCTCATGCATACCAACAATTCCCCCTTTCTTTTTAACTAATGGCCATTATGGGGTGAACAGAAACGTATATCGTACAGGCGTTTTCAAAAGAAATGGCATATAACATGGAAAACAAAATAGGCGAGCAGCAATAACCAGTGTGATGCCAAGTGGAGCTTTTCTTGCCTCAAAGGGCAAGGCCTAGCAGGCGAAAGGGCATTTCTTGCCTCTGGGAATGCTTCATGCTTCTGGGGGCATCTTTTGCCTCAAAGGGCATTTCTTGCCTCTGGGAATGCTTCCTGCCTCTGGGGGCATCTCTTGCCTCAAAGGACGTTTGCCTGCCTCTGTGGGCATCTCTTGCCTCTTGGGGCGTTTCATGCCTCTGTGGGCATAACCTAATAAGGAGGGGGAGCTTTCTGCCTCTGGGACAGAGCCTGCAGGCGAGGGGACATGGTCTATAAAGTCTCAAGGCAATTGGCTGAAGTTAGTCTTTGAGAAACACAGCAGTGTGTACCAGTAAGTCCGATGGAGGTGTCAGTCCAAAGTAGCTGACCACAGAAGAAAATGCCGGAGGATGAAACGCTGCACGTCTGTCTCGATGGGGAATGTCGGCCACCAGAATTCTTCTTTTCTGTAGAGAGTGAGCTTTCGAGTCTGTGAATCTGTTTCTTCAGGTCGTGCCAGGTCACATCATTGGTTTCCGGGGGCGATGTCAGAGAACAGGGGTCCAAATGGATTTCCGGGAATTCCATTTGAGTAGATGCTTTTTCATGTGAAGACTTGACAGCTGAAATTCACTTACTTGTCAAACAAAACTTGTAGCAGATTAGAAGTTTACTATAATTGATAACTCCATTATAATTGGAAGTCCTTTCTAGTATCATTTCAAGGTTGTTAAAACAGTTTAAACTCAATAAAATGTGGAAAGGTAAACAGAAGAACCACGGTTAAAAGCCTTAGGCATGAGAATAATTAACATAATCATTGCACTATCTGCCCCACCCATAACTCATACAGTTTTCAGGATTAAACGTTTCAGATTCATGTCAAGACGTAAAAGAGAAATCATAGGAGGGAAAAAACAATTTTTGAATTGTTTCTGGATGTCTCTAGAAATCATGGCTGCGTCCAGCATTTTTTTTTTAAGTCAATGTCAAACAAAAATTCAGTCATTCAAATCATTCTCTTATGAAACGCAACTTGAACCAGATTATCAAGATCTCACCATGTAGGATTAAGAATCCCCGGAGGGCGACCTAGTTCAAAAAGCTCCTCGAAATTCCATTTAGGGTGCTTCGGACTGTTCCTGCTGGATTGCTTCAGGCACCCATTTTTAAAAGTGTCTTCCCATCAAAGAAAGAATCCAATCAGGAGAGTAGAACTAACCACGTGTCTCCATACTTGGGAACTGCCAGGGTACTGGAGAATGCTCTTCAAATTAGAGTAGTCCTTCTCCATGGGGAACATTCGAGAAGAAGTCCAGAAAGTCCCAGGGGAAATCCCCATGCATATCCCAAGTTCTATGATCACAGTCATAAAGAACCAAATTGTGGCCCGGAGCAAAATGTAGTCCTTTTCCTCAGGAAACATGGGAGAGAGAATCCAGAAAGTCCAAGGAGAAATCTCCGTGCATCTCCCAAGCTCTATGATCCCGGTCATAAGAAACCAAAGTTCCCGGTCAGGGAACCGAAATGTAGCCCAGAGTAAAATGTTCCAGAGACAGACTAACTGTCTCATGATGAAACAGTAGAGGCTTTGGCAAACCTCTTCATAAGTAGAAAGGCAACCCATGGTGGATGGGTAGCCAAGTTTACTTATCTGGACGATGGGTGGGTAGGGTCCCACGTTGATGCCGGTCCATGTTTCAGGGCTTATTTCAGTCCCTGTTCGGGCGCCATATGTTGTTTTCGAAGGGTTATGTTGTTTTCTCCGGGCTGGCTTCACGGGCGGGTAACAGATGACCAGGGACTCATAGTTGAGCTGTAGGCAGTATCTCTTTATTCATGCAGGACGCAGCACAATCTAAGCCGAGCTAAGCTAAACTCAAGGTAAAGTACTCTAAAACTCACAATGCTGTCTTTATATATACTTGCCAAGTAGGGTGGAAACAGGGTGTGACATAGAGAGGGTGGAGAGAAAAGTGACTGGTGACAATCAGAGTGTGACAAGGAGAGGATCAGGGTGTGACAAGGGGGGGGTGGAGCAAAAACATATCATGAAACAGTGGGGATTGAACCAATGCCCTGGAGGGAGGTGCTTGTTAACAGCGGTTATATAAATAGAATGAAGTGGTTATGTAAATAGAATAGTGTTAAGCAGGGGGGATTTAAACCAAATGAAACAGAAAGGGTCTCGTGCATACCAACACATGATTTTCTCATTCCTGCATTAAAGAAAAGTGGCCTTAATGTGGCTCCTGAGAAGATACAGCTAATTCCTCCAATATCTTTTTTTGGTTCAGAGATTTCTTTAATGCAAATTCGTCCCTTAAAACCTAATGTCACCTTTCCTTCTAACCTTACTCTTGCTTCTTTACAAACTTTTCTTGGAAATTTAAATTGGCTTAGGCAGTATCTTTATCTGCCTACAAGCTGCCTCCAACCACTGTTTCACCTGTTAAAAAGAAACAAAAACCCTTCCTCAAAACGTAGGTTAACTCCCGAGGCCTCCTCGGCACTGGAAAGGGTTAACCAGGCCCTCCAGGACATGCACCTTGTTCGAGTCTCCCCCTCCTCTCCAGTAAACCTTCTAATCTTCAACTCCACCCACACAGTAGTAGGGGTATTGTGGCAAGACCATGGGGTTCTTGAGTGGCTTCACACGCCAGTAAGAGGAGCTCCAAGACTCCTCACTGAGAAAGACACGTTAGCATTCATGGTTTCCACCCACACAGTAGTAGGGGCATTGTGGCAAGACCATGGGGTTCTTGAGTGGCTTCACACGCCAGTAGGAGGAGCTCCAAGACTCCTCACTGAGAAAGACACGTTAGCATTCACGGTTCACCAAGGAAGAAATATGTCTGTGCAGGTCTTAGGGAAAGAACCGGATTTAATTATTCTGCCATTTTCTCTCACAGATACAGAGTGGCTCATACGCCATCATTCCCACTTTGCCATAAACTTCGTGGGGTTTCCAGAACAAATAGATAACCATTTTCCTTCTAATAAATTGATAGCTTCTTTACCTCTTTTGCCTCTACTAGCACCTAAACTTTTCTCTCAAGATCACATTCCTCCTGCTCTTACAGTCCTCACTAATGGTGGAAAAAAGGGAGCTGCTGCCCTCATATATTACCCAGACAAACAACCCCCTAAACCTCTCTTTACTCAGCTTCCTGAGAATTCCCCTCATTACAAAGAACTTTATGCTGTTTTCCTTGCATTAAAAGCTGTACCAGAATCCTTCAACCTTTTTTCTGACAGTGTGTTTACTGTTAACTTACTTCCATGGCTTGCTCGTTCTTATGTGAAAATTGATGACAACCCACTTTCCCCTCTCTTGATTCAAATTGCCTCTATGCTCTCTTCTCGAAACCAACCACTATATATTCAGCACCTTCGTTCCCACAGTCCTCTTCCTGGTTCCCTGTCTGAAGGGAATGCTGCAACTGACCGCCTTGCCTCCACAGGAGCTCTCCTAGTCTCTATTTCTGATCCTGTTGATTTACATTCTCTAACCCATGTTAATCTTAAAGGCCTTCAAGCTCGATTTCCTGATGTTCCTTTACCACAGTTAAAACATATCCTAGCTACATGCTCTTCCTGTGCAAGTCTCATAAAATCACCTGCTATTCAGACTCTTGGTGTTAACCCCCGAAGATTAAAAGCTAATGTTATTTGGCAAATTGATGTCACCCACATACCAAACTTTGGCAAACAAAAATATGTGTTTGTCTCAATTTATACCTTTTCTAAATTTATGTGGGCAACATCTCAGACAGAAGAAAGCTCTAAAAAGCTTATAAGCCATATGCTCTCCTGTTTTGCTGTGATGGGCTTACCTCTTCAACTGAAAACTGACAATTGACCTGCATTTACCAGCAAACAATTTAAAGATTTTTGTTCCCTCTGGAACATTACTCATACCACAGGCATTTCTTATAATCCGCAGGGACAAGGCATTGTCGAGAGGGCCCATAAAACACTTAAGGCTCAATTAAATAAAGATAAAGGAGGAATGTACCCCCTAATATCCAGCTAGCAAAAGCCTTAACTACATTAAATCTCTTTAATATTTACAATAACTCGGACTTACCTCCTATTATTCTTCACTGGCAAAAACCATCTACTCTCCCATCTATTAAGGTCAAATGGAAAGACCCACTTGATAAAATTTGGAAAGGGCCTGGCCCTCTATTGACCATGGGAAGAGGTTTTGCATGCATTTTCCCACAGAATTACTCTAAAACTGTCTGGGTTCCTGACCGCCATGTCAGACAATACCCTCATGATGGCACTGTTATCCCTGAAGAACAAGAAATACAAGAGGACTAGCCGCAGGATACATCCCAGGATCCACAATATGACATGGCAGAACCTACAAAACTTGGCTCACAGAGCCCTCTCTCCTACCCCTTCCCTGAATGTCTTATGTTATGACTGGCCAGTAGTATTTTGTGAGTGAGTGTGTTGAATGACCAAAAATTTTTGTATGACCCATCTGCTCAGAGTACTCTAAATGTTAAAACCATTGTCAATAACATGAGTTAACTCTCTAAGTAAAAGGAGTCTGTTTATCGTCCAAAGTCAATTACAGTAAACCTCTAACTTGTTATGAGTTTTTTTTTTCACAGGTAAGTGATTACAGCTATCAAGCCTTCATATGAGGAATCATCTGTTCATATGGTAAGGTATTAAACTGTAAGAAGTTCATCCATATCCAACGTATGTGAATTAACAACATTCACATATTCTTGTACACTTAACTGGTGTATCTTGTCTTGCCACCATAGGCCTGCCTTTGTCAGCCAACAATTTAAAGATGTTTCCCTTTATAACATATCCCATGCCACGGACATCCTTTACTACCCCCAAAGACAAATGGCTGTTCCCCTGGGCATCACATCCACTGACTGCTTCCCTTAGACTTAATATATGATCCCACCTCTTCATACCAATGGATATATTCCCACTTCCTTACCTGTCTACCCTTAGTTGTGGGACCCTAGATTGTTTTACTTCTTCTGCTCACAATAAGTCCCATAATTCTTTTTTTTCAACATTTTAATTTATTTCTTAATGAGAAAGAGAGGAGGAAAGAGAAAGAACCAGATATCTTTCTGGTACATGTGCTGACAGGGATCGAACTTGCGCCCTAATGCTAGAGAGTCTAATGCCTTATCCACTGCGATACCTCCCAGACCACGGTCCTATAATTCCTTTTTTTTAAATTTTTTATTTAATAAAGGATTAGAGAACAAAAACATAAGGTAGGAGGGGTACAACTCCACAAAATTCCCACCACTCAATCCCCATAACCCACCACCTCCCATGGTAGCTTTCCCATTCTCTAGTCCTCTGGGAGTATGGACCCAGGGTCGTTGAGGGTTGCAGAAGGTAGAAGGTCTGGCTTCTGTAATTGCTTCCCCGCTGAACATGGGCGTTGACTGGTCGGTCCATACACCCAGTCTGCCTCTCTCTTTCCCTAGTAAGGTGTGTCTCTGGGGAAGCTGAGCTCCAGGACACATTGGTGGGGTCTTCAATCAAGGGAAGCCTAGCCAGCATCCTGGTGGCATCTGGAACCTGATGATTGAAAAGAGAGTTAACATATGAAGCCAAACAATTTGTTGAGCAATCATGGATCCCAAGCTTGGAATAGTGGAGAGGAAGTGTTAGGGAGGTACTCACTGCAAACTCTAGTGTACTTCTGCTTTCAGGTATATATTTTGCAGTAGTTTATGGATACGTGTGCACATAAGCTCTCTCTCACAGAAACTGGTGTATATCTAGATTATGGGACTTTGTTAGAAAGTGAACTACCTGAGATGAAATTAGAGTGTACTATAAAAGGAAAGGTCTCACCCGAGTAATGAAGTTGAAGGGTTGTCATTCCACACGTGAAGTCTCTGGATACAGTCTGAGATGAAGCATGTTGAGGTGGTAATCGTTGCGTTGCTTAGGTTGTGATCGGCGGATGCAATATTATTTGGTTTGGATTGGGAGATGCATACGGGAAAGTGGGCCCTATCCAAGGGTTCCAGGACTGGGGGAAGTAGGGGCTCTATAGTAGAGATGTGAGGTTCCTGCTGTCTTAGGGTTCAAAAAGACAATGGATAGTTAATGTTATCATCACATTATTTGTTAATTGGGTTAACCTTGAAAAGTCCCTTTGTTATGGTTTGCTGTACAGTATCCAGTATCTTGTATATAGCTGTGCTATTGGATGCTTCTAATCTACTTGGTCTAGGCTTTTGAGAGAGTCCACATATCAAATACATAGCCTATATATTAAAAAGATTCAGTTTGTCTTTTGAGAAACTTTGAGACATACAATTGATTTCCCCCTCTCATATTAATTAACTAGAGATTTATAGGTCTACATTTTGCTAGGAGTGTACATAAACACCATATCTACCACCAAAGGACTGTGACCCATCCCTCCCGCCCACTCCCACCCCCCACTGGCCCAGGAAGCTACATGTCTACCCCTGACCACTGGGTTTTCACTTTGGTGCCCTACTTACAATTTGATCAGGTCCTGCTTTTAGTTTCCCTTTCAAATCTTCTTCCTCAACTTCTGTAGATGAGTGGGATCATCCCATAGTCATCTTTATCTTTCTGACTTAGTTCACTTAACATAATTCCTTCTATCTCTGTCCAAGATGGGTCAGAGAATGTGGGTTCATTGTTCTTGATAGCTGCATAGTATTCCATTGTGTATATATACCACAGCTTTCTCAGCCACTCATCTGTTGTTGGGCACCTGGGTTGCTTCCAGGTTTTAGCTATTATGAATTGTGCTGCTATGAACATAGGAGTACACACCTCTTTTTGGTTGGGTGTTATGGAGTCCTTGGGGTATAACCCCAGGAGAGGAATTACTGGGTCATATGGAAGGTCCATGTCTAGCCTTCTGAGAGTTTTCCAGAGTGCTCTCCACAGAGGCTGTACCAATTTAAATTCTCACCAGCAATGTAAAAGGGTTCCTCTGTCCCCATATCCTCTCCAGCATTTGTTGCTGCTGTCCTTTTTGATGTATGCCATTCTTACAGGAGAGAGGTGGTATCTTAGTGTTGTCTTAATTTGCATTTCTCTGACAATCAGTGACCTAGTGCAGTTTTTCATATGTTTGTTAGCCTTTTGGATATCCTCTGTGGTGAATGTTTTGTTCATTTCCTCTGCCAATTTTTGGATGGGGTCATTTGCTTTTTTGTGGCTAAGTTTGCTGAGCTCTTTATATATTTTGGTGATTAGTTTCTTGTCTGATATCTGGCATGTGAAGATCTTCTCCCATTCTGTGAGGGGTCTCTCTGTTTGTCTAATAGTTTCTTTGGATGTGCAGAAGCTTTTCAATTTGATGTAGTTCCATTGGTTTGTTTCTGCTTTAGTCTTCCTTGCAATTGGGTTTGATTCATCAGCGATGTCCTTGAGGTATAGGTGGGAAAGTGTTTTACCAATGTTTTCCTCTAAGTATTTGATTGTTTCTGGTCTGACATCTAGGTCTTTGATCCATTTGGAGTGGATTTTTGTTTCTGGTGAGATAAAGTGGTTCAATTTCATTCTTCTGCATGTTTCAACCCAGTTTTCCCAGCACCATTTATTGAAGAGAGCCTCCTTCTTCCATTTAATCCTTTGGGCCCCCTTATCAAAGATTAGATGCCCATAGGTGTTGGGATTTACTTCTGGGCTTTCAATTCTGTTCCACTGGTTTGTTTACCTATTTTTGTTCCAGTACCATGCTGTTTTGATGATGATCGCTTTATAATATTGTTTAAGGTCTGCGAGTGTGATGCCTCCATTTAAGTTTCTTTTCCTTAAGATGGTTTTGGCAATTCTAGGTGTTTTCAGGTTCCAGATAAATGATTGTAGTGTTTGTTCTATTCTCTTAAAGAAGCTTGGTGGAACTTTGATGGGTATTGCATTAAATTTGTATATGGCTCTAGGGAGAATATTCATTTTGATGATATTTATTCTTCCAATCCATGAGCATGGGATATCTTTCCATTTCTTGGTATCAGTTTCTATCTCCTTGAGTAGCGACTCATAGTTTTCAGTATACAAGTCTTTCGCTTCTTTGGTCAACTTTATTCCTAGGTACTTGATTGATTTTGCTGAAACAGTAAATGGAAGTGATTTCTGGATGTCTTCTTCAGATTTAGTGTTTGCATAAAGAAATGCCATTGATTTTTGTACATTGATTTTGTAGCCTGATACCTTGCTATATTGCCTAATAACTTCCAGTAATTTTCTACTGGATTCTTTAGGTCTTTCTATGTATACTATCATATCATGTGTAAATAGTGAGAGCTTGACTTCTTCCCTTCCAATCTGTATCCCTTTGATTTCTTTCTCTTGCCTGATTGCTATGGCAAGAACTTCCAATACTATTTTGAAGAGTCACGGTGACAGTGGACAGCCCTGTCTAGTCCCCAATTTGAGGGGGAATGCTTTCAGCTTCTGTCCATTGAGTATGATGTTGGCTGTAGGTTTGCGATATATAGACTCCACTATCTTGAGGAATTTCCCATCTATTCCCATTTTTTGTAGAGTTTTGAGCATGAATGGGTGTTGGATTTTGTCAAAGGCTTTCTCTGCATAATTGAGATAATCATGTGGTTTTTGGCTTTGCTTTTATTGATGTGGTGAATGACATTGATTGACTTACGGATGTTGAACCAGCCTTGCATTCCTGGGATGAATCCCACTTGGTCATGATGAACAATCTTTTTGATGTGTTGCTGTATCCAGTTGGCAAAGATCTTGTTTAATATTTTGGCATCTATGTTCATCAGAGATATTGGTCTGTAGTTTACCTATTTTGTTCTATCCCTATCAGGTTTTGGTATCAGGGTGATGTTGGCTTCATAAAAGGTAGAAGGGAGTATTCCTGTTTCTTCAATCTTATGGAATAGCTTAAGAAGTATGGGTATTAACTGTTTCCTGAAAGTTTTGTAGAATTCGTTTGTGAAGCCATCTGGTCCAGGACTTTTGTTGTTGGGGAGATTCTTAACAACGGTTTCAATTTCTTTGTCTGTGATTGGTGCATTTAGATTTTGTAGTTCTTGGTTCAGTTTTGGAAGTGCATAGGTTTCTAGGAATTGTTCCATTTCTTCCAGATTCTCTAGCTTAGTGGCATATAGTTCTTTATAGAAGTGTTGCAGAATTCTCTGGATTTCTGTGGTGTCAGTTGTGATATCTCCTGCATCGTTTACAATTCTATTAATTTGAGTCTTCTCTCTTTTTTGTTTGGTGAGTCTGGCTAGGGGGTTGTCAATTCTGTTTTCTGCTTCTGTTTGTCTGCTTTCCCTTGCCTCAGCTTCTTTCTTCATTACAGCTATTTCAGCTTTCAGTTCTCTAATTGCCTCAAGATAATCAGTATTTTCCTTGGGGGTCTCAACTGTTGTTTCCCTAATACTGCCATTCCTTTCCTCCAATGTTGTTTTCATTTCTGTGATTAATAAGTTTATTATTGCTTGCATACTTTTCTTATCTATGGTTACTTCTGACTGATTTGTAGTTTCTTCTGGGCTCTTGTCTTCATTCATTGGAGTAGCAGTTTTATTTGTTTTTAATCTACCCATTTTTTAATTTATGTGTTTCTCTCTTTTTTTATGCTCTGTTGTTCCTCAGTTGTTGTGTCTTGAGTACAAGTAACACTGTACTAAATCCCTTTATGACAATTGCACTCACCAACCTCCGGAATTACAGTAGCAACTGAAGTAAGTATTGAAGTAGTTTAATCGTTACCAGTTATCCAACAATTTCTCCAGTCCGTGAAAAAATAATAACCAAATCCCAGTGAAGAAAGAGAAACGAAAGAGAGGATAGCAAGAATAGACAGTTATGCAAATCTACTATCCAGTGTTTATTCTAGGGGCAACAAGAGGGGAAAGGGAACTAGAGCAGAGATACACACATAGAGAGTCCACTCTGAGTCAGATTTCTTCCCCAAAGTAATTCACAAATTCAGAAAGGCAAAGAAGAAAGAAGTGTATGACAAGATTTAAAAAAAAAGAGAGAGAGAGATAAGAGAGAGAAAAGGGAGAAGATAAGAAGAAGAGTTCTAATTAAAGAGCAGTGCAAGGAACTTCCCAAATGCGTATCAGTGAATTTAAAAAAAAAAAAAAAAAAAAGCACCCTGTTTGGTGGTATGGGGTATCCTGCTAGGAGCTGGTCCCAGGGACTGCTTATGGGGAGGGGGCGGCGGGAAGGATGTATGCTTGAAAATTAAAAGGAAGAAAAAAGAATTTTTTCCCTACTCTAATTCTTAACCCGAATTAAGTTATAGTCACCTCCTTGGTGTCTAAGGACACCTTATTGGCTGGCCTGCTAAAGGCAGAAAATCCTATTGTCTCCAGGGGAGTGTGTTCGGAGCTCAGAGGCTAGCAGCTTCTCCATCCGCCATCTTCTGGGAACCCCCCCCCCTCCAGACTTTTTTAATGGATTTCTCGAAAATGAAAACTAGCTCCAAGTCCTTTGATCCAATGAGAGCTATACTCAAGAAGTCTTTGGATCTGTCCTCAGGGTCGCGGTGGACCCTGGAGACTCACAAGAGAAAGCCCCAGAGCTAAAGTGCTCTCTCTGGGTCCTCTTCCCGCCGCGCTCTGCAACCAGTGGAGGAGCCGCCTTCCCGGGCGGAGGACAATGCCGGCGCACTCGCCTTGCCTGGCGCAGTCTGGGAAATCTGGAGCCCCGCTAGTCCGTGTCACCTTTACTCTAATTCTTAACCCAAATTAAATTATAATCACCTCTTTGGTGTCACCCCTTATTGACTGGCCTGCTAAAAGCAGAAAATCCTACCGTTGCTGACCATGCGATCAGAGCACTCGCTGTTAGCAGCTTCTCAGTCCGCCATCTTCCCCTTTTCTCTCCGGTCCTATAATTCTTAACAAGCTCATGGCCTTTTTGTGGCAACAGACCGATGCCATAAAGATGCAACCTATACAAACTCACTATCATAGGCTGGACATGGCAGAACATTGAGTTGCTGTGGAGGATTTTCCCCTCCATCAGAATGTCCACTATGTAGAGTGATGGCTAGCCAATGACGGGTAAGAGGAAACTAGCTCTATCGAGTCAACATAAGTTTTCCCAGCACCATTTATTGAAGAGAGTCTCCTTTTTCCATTTAAACCTTTGGGCCCCCTTATCAAAGATTAGATGTCCCTAGGTGTGGGGATTTATTTCTGGCATTTCAATTCTGTTCCACTGGTCTGTGTGCCTATTATTGTTCCAGTACCATGCTGTTTGATAATGATGGCTTTATAATACAGTTTAAGGTCTGGGAATGTGATGCCTCCATTTCTGTTTCTTTTCCTCAAGATGGTTTTGGCAATTCTAGGTGTCTACAGGTTCCAGATAAATGAGTGTAGTGTTCTATTCTCTTAAAGAAGCTTGGTGGAACTTTGATGGGTATTGCATTAAATTTGTATATGGCTCTGGGGAGAATATTCATTTTGATGATATTTATTCTTTCAATCTATGACCATGGGATATCTTTCCATTTCTTGGTATCGGTTTCTACTTCCTTGGGTAGCGACTCACAGTTTTCAGTATACAAATCTTTTACTTCTTTGATCAACTTTATTCCTAGGTATTTGATTGATTTTTGCTGAAACAGTAGAGGGGAGTGATTTCTGGATCTCTTCTTCTTCAGATTTAGTGTTTGCATGAAGAAATGCCACTGATTATGTACATTGATTTTGTAGCCTGATATCTTGCTATATTGCCAGTAGTTTTCTGCTGGATTCTTTATTTTCCATGTATACTAATATATCATCTGCAAATAGTGAGAGCTTGACTTCTTCCCTTCCAATCTGTATTTCTTTGATTTCTTTCTCTTGCCTGATTGCTATGGCAAGAACTTCCAATACTATGTTGAAGAGTAATGGTGACAGTGGACAGCCCTGTCTAGTCCCCAATCTGAGGTGGAATGCTTTCAGCTTCTGTCCATTGAGTATGATGTTGGCTGTAGGTTTGCTATATATAGGATTCCACTATCTTGAGGAATGTCCCATCTATTCCCATTTTTTTGCAGAGTTTTGAGCATGAATGGGTGTTGGATTTTGTCAAAGGCTTTCTCTGCATCTATTGAGATAATCATGCGGTTTTTGGCTTTGCTTTTATTGATGTGGTGAATGACATTGATTGACGTACGGATGTTGAACCAATCTTGCATTCCTGGGATGAATCCCACTTGGTCGTGATGAACAATCTTTTTGATAAGTTGCTGTATCCTGTTGGCAAAGATCTTGTTTAATGTTTTGGCATCTATGTTCATCAGAGATATTGGTCTATAGTTTTCCTTTTCTGTTCTGTCCCTATCAGCTATTGATATCAGAGTGACTTTGGCTTCATAGAAGGTGGAAGGGAGTATTCCTGTTTCTTCAATCTTATGGAAAAGCTTAAGAAGTTTGCGTACTAACTGTTTCCTGAAAGCTTTGTAGAATTCGTTTGTGAAGCCATCTGGTTCAGGACTTTTGTTGTTGGGGAGATTCTTAACAACTGTTTCAATTTCTTTCTCTGTGATTGGTGCATTTAGATTTTGTAGTTCTTCTTGGTTCAGTTTTGGAAGGACATATGCTTCTAGGAATTTTTCCATTTCTTCCAGATTCTCTAGCATAGTGGCGTATAGTTCTTCATAGAAGTTTCTCATGATTCTCTAGATTTCTGTGGTGTCAGTTGTGTTATCTCCACCATCCTTTACAATTCTATTAATTTGAGTCTTCTCTCTTTTTTGTTTGGTGAGTCTGGCTAGGGGTTGTCAATTTTGTTTAATCTTTCAAAGAACCAACATTTGGTTTCATCGATCTATTGTATGGTTCTTTTATTTTCAGTGTTGTTTATTTCTGCTCTAATTTTAGTGATTTCTGTCCTTCTGTTTGCTTTAGGGTTCCTTTGTCCCTCTTCCTCTAAGTCCTTGAGGTGTGCAGTAATGTCGTTCATTTGAGCTTTTTCTTGGTGTTTAATATGTGATTGTATGTCTATAAGTTTCCCTCTCAGTACTGCTTTAGCTGTGTCCCAAATATTTTGCTAGGTTGTGTCTTCATTTTCATTTGTTTCCAGGAACATTTGAAATTCCTGCTTGAGTGAGTCTCTGACCCAGTGGTTATTAAGGATTATGTTGTTTAGTTTCTAAATTCTGTGACATTTAATAATTTTCTAATCGTTTTTAAATGTTAGTTTTACTCCATTGTGGTCTGAGAAGATACTTGGGATGATTTCGATGTTCTTAATTTAATAATGCTGTCTTTGTGGCCTAACATGTGGTCTATCCTTGAGTATGTATTATGTGGATTTGAAAAGAAGCTGTATTCCAGTTTTTTGGGGTGAAGGATTCTGATAATGTCCAAGAGGACTAGTCTGTAAATCTCTTCATTTCACCAGAAACAAAAATCAACTCCAAATGGATCAAAGACCTGGATGTCAGACTAGAAACAATCAAATACTTAGAGGAAAACATTGGTAAAACAGTTTCCCACCTATACCTCAAGGACATCTTTGATGAATCGAACCCAATTGCAAGAAAGACTAAGGCAGAAACAAACCAATGGGACTACATGAAATTGAAAAGCTTCTGCACATCCAAAGAAACTATTGAACAAACAAAGAGACCCCTCACAGAGTGGGAGAAGATCTTCACATGCCATACATTAGACAAGAAACTAATCACCAAAATATGTAAAGAGTTCAGCAAACTTAGCACCAAAAAAGCAAATGACTCCATCCAAAAATGGGCAGAGGATATGAACAAAACATTCACCTCAGACGAGATCCAAAAGCCTAACAAACAGATGAAAAACTGTTCTAGGTCACTGATTGTCAGAGAAATGCAAATTAAGACAACAATAAGATACCACCTCACTCCTGTAAGAATGGCATACATCAAAAAGGACAGCAGCAACAAATGCTGCAGATGTTGTGGGGGCAGAGGAACCTTTTACATTGCTGGTGGGAATATAGATTTGTACAGCCTCTGTGGAGATCAGTCTGGAAAACTCTCACAAGGCTAGACATGGACCTTCCATATGATCCAGTAATTCCTCTCCTGGGGTTATACCCCAAGGTCTCCATAACACCCAACCAAAAAGAGGTGTGTACTCCTATGTTTATAGCAGCACAATTCATAATAGTTAAAACCTGGAAGCAACCCAGGTGCCCAACAACAAATGAGTGGCTGAGAAAGCTGTGGTATATATACACAATGGAATACTATGTAGCTATCAAGAACAATGAACCCACCTTCTCTGACTCATCTTGGACAGATTTAGAAGGAATTATGTTAAGTGAGCTAGGTCTGAAAGATAATGATGAGTATGGGATGATCCCACTCATCAACAGAAGTTGAGTAAGAAGATCTGAAAGGGAAACTAAAAGCAGGACCTGACCAAATTGTAAGTAGGGCACCAAAGTAAAATCCCTGTGGTGAGGGGTAGACATGCAGCTTCCTGGGCCATTGGGTGGGGGTGGGAGTGTGTGGGAGGGATGAGTCACAGTCTTTTGGTGGTAGGGATGGTGTTTATGTACACTCCTAATAAAATGTAGTCATATAAATCACTAGTTAATTAATATGAGAGGGGGATAATCAATTGTATGTCTCGAAGTTTTTTAAAACACAGACTGAAACTTTTTAATATATAGGCTGTGTATTTGATAGGCGGGCTCTCTCAAAAG
The DNA here is from genome assembly GCF_950295315.1 of Erinaceus europaeus. NCBI lineage: Eukaryota > Metazoa > Chordata > Mammalia > Eulipotyphla > Erinaceidae > Erinaceus > Erinaceus europaeus. Next base: position 31,652,315 of record NC_080185.1, read on the forward strand.
CCTAGACCAAGTAGATCAGAAGCAACCAATATCACAGCTATATCCAAGATACTGGATACTGTACAGCAAACCATAACAAAAGGACTTTTCAAAGTTAGCCCAATTACCAAATAATTGTGATGATAACATTAACTATCAATTGTCTTTTTGAACCCTAAGACAGCAGGAACCTCATATCTCCCTCAGTCCTAGAACCCTTGGATAGGGCCCACTTTCCTGTATGCCTCTCACAATCCATATCAAATAATATTGCATCTGCGGATCACAACCTAATTAACACAATGATTGCCACCTTAATATGCTTCACTTCAGACCATGTCCAGAGACTTCACGTGTGGAATAACAACCCTTCAGCTTCATTACTCAGGTGAGACCTTTTCTTTCATAGTATACTCTAATTTCATCTCAGGTGGTTCACTTTATAACAAAGTCCCATAACCTAGATATACACCAGTTTCTGTGAATGAGAGCATATGTTCACACGTATCCATAAACTAGTGCAAAATATATACCTGAAAGCAGAAGTACACTAGAGTTTGCAGTGAGTACCTCCCTAACACTTCCTCTCCACTATTCCAAGCTTTGGGTCCATGATTGCTCAACCATTAGTTTGGCTTTGTATGTTAACTCTCTTTTCAGACTCCATGTTCCAGATGTCATCAGGATGCCGGCCAGGCCTCCCTGGACTGAAGACCCCACCAATGTGTCCTGGAGCTCAGCTTCACCAGATACCCACCCTACTAGGGAAAGAGAGAGGCATATTGGGAGTATGGACTGACCAGTCAATGCCCATGTTCAACAGGGTAGCAATTACAGAAGCCAGACCTTCCACCTTCTACAACCCACAATGACCCTGGGTCCATGGTCTCAGATGGATAGAGAGTGGGAAAGCTATCAGGGGAGGTGGTGGGATATGGATATTGGGTGGTGGGAATTGTGTGGAGTTGTATCCCTCCTACCCTATGGTTTTGTTAATTTATCCTTTTTTAAATAAAAAAATGTGCCCTTACCTTTCCATTTTCAAATAGAGTAGTTCTCACAAAATCTTAGAGACAGTTTTTTTGTCCCCCCTGCACACACACATATGGTCATGCATTTCACTTCTCTAGAGTCCACATATGAGTGAAACCACCCATTAATATCATTAAGCTCTTTACTTATTTCATTAATTATAACTATGTTCCTAAAGTCACAATACACTTTTTTTTTTACCACAAAGTAGTATACCGTGGAGTATATACTCCACAGTGTTTTTAATCACTGATGATCATTTTTTCTGCTTCCAGTCTTTTACTATGGTGGACAATGTGGCTTTGATTATAGGGGTGCCTATGTTCTTTTGGTTAAGTTTTTGCATGTCCTTTGGGTAAATACCAAAGAGTGTTTTTGATGGATCATAAAGTAGTTCATTTTTTAAATAGCTCCTTTTTATTTAAGAACTTTCTATACTGTCTTTCAGAAAGGCTGCACCAGTTTTCAGTGTAAAATTCCTTTCACCACAGTCTCTCCAACATCTATCACTTCCTGTTATGCTGATGTAGGCCATTTTCACAGATGTGAGGTAGAATCTTAATGTAATTTTGATTCACATTTTCTGATAAGTAAAGTGAAACATTTCTTTTTAATTTTTGTTTTTTATTTATAAAAAAGGAAATGTTAACAAAATCATAGGATAAGAGGGGTAAAACTCCACACAATTCCCACTACCAGAATTTCACATCCCATCTGCTACTGTATAGCTTTCCTATTCTTTATCCTTCTGGGAGTATGTACCCAAGGTCATTATGGGATGCAGAAGGTGGAGGGTCCGGCTTCTGTAATTGCTTCCCAGCTGAACATGAGCATTAACAGGTTGATCCATACTCCCAGCTTGCCTCTCTCTTTCCTTAGTGGGGCGGGGTTCTGGGGAATCATGTCTCTAGGACACATTGGTGGGTCTGTCTGTCCAGGAAAGTCTGATCAGCATCATGGCAACATCTGCAACCTTATAGCTGAAAAGGTCGTTAACGTATAAAGCCAAGCAAGTTGTTGACTAATCACAAACCTAAAGGCTGGAATAGTGCAGATAAAGAGTTAGGGGGTCTCTGTTTTGTAAACAACTAGAAGGCCTATTTTAGTTATATTCCAAAGGACCCATTTCTTTATATGTCTGTGAGCCATGTGCATCTCTTCTTTAGAAAACTTGTCTGTTCAGTTTTTTCATGCAGTTTTCTATTAGATTATTATGTTATTCTTCTCTTAAGCTATATCAGTTCTTTATAGATGTTTGATAGCAATGGATTGTCTGATGTGTAAATAATGTTTTTTTTCCATAGAGGTTTTAATATCCTTGTAAGATTTGTTGTTTCCCCCCATCATCAATAGTTATTTCACTTCTTTCTCACCTTATTGCTTTTCCTTCTAGATATCAACTAGTTTATAACTCCAAAAACAATAAAATATTCAGATATTGCCTAGATCTATTAATATCTAGAAATTTACATTATTCAACTGAATAATTGCTTCTGAGTGAAAATATCTGCATTAAAATTACTGTATTTTTTTCAAAATAAAGATTTTTTAGAAAGTTTTACTTGTTCAATGAGAGAAGAATTTAGAGAAAGAAACACACGTGAAGTCTCCCCAGAGACCTACCCTACCATGGAAAGAGAGAGGCAGACTGGGAGTATGGACCAACAAGTCAATGCCCTTGTTCAGTGGGGAAGCAATTACAGAAGCCAGACCTTCCACCTTCTACAACCCACAATGACCCTGAGTCCCTGCTCCCAGAGGGATAGAGAGTGGGAAAGCTATCAGGGGAGGGGGTGGGATATGGAGATTGGGTGGTGGGAATGGTGTGGAGTTGTACCCCTCCTACCCTATGGTTTTGTTAATTAATCCTTTATTAAATAAAAAAATAAAGAAAGAAACACAAAAAACACACATACACACAAACACTAGAGCATTGCGAGTGTCTTTATTTAAAAATTTTCATTTGAATTATATAAAAAATTCAGAAATATATTTTAGTCATGTTATTAATGAAAATTTATAAGTAAATGTGTCTATTTACTGTTTTTGCCCTAGTATAATTCTCTTCTGCAGAGGTACCAATGAATGTATGCATGCTAGTAACTAGGATGATAGCTAGAATACGAATGCTTTGTCACTGAAAAAAAGTGATGTATTACTAGGGCCTTGCACACCAGTAGTTTGGAGAAAGGGAGAAGAGTAGGAAAAAGATACATGACTCTACAACATCTCTCAAGATACATGGACCTCCTCTTTGGCAATCTATAGTGCTCTTGTATGGGCTTAAGCCAGAGCCTTGTATATGTTCTGATCCTGGTTTATGAGAAAACTGCCTTCTGCCCCCCACTCTGCCCATCAAAATTTTAGTAGGTATACTGTATTTTACTTGAAGCCATATGGGGAAAAAGTTGTTTTCTATGTAAAATATCATGTCTAATTTCTCTTTATGTTTTAGTACAGCACTTGGACATTATAATTGTGCCATAATGCTGAATATATTCCTTGATCCGTGCTTCTTTTTTTTTTTTAATTTAGAGAGATATCACAGGGAAACTTCCAGGAGTCATGGTCATAGATCAAGAGTGGACAGAACAAACAATTTCCCCCAAACAACAAATATCTACAACTACTGATTTTAATGAACCACACTGACTACTGCCGAGACATCATTTTGCATGTGTGGTTGTACAAGAAGGGTCATGGTTTCAGATTGAAAGCAAACAAACAGAGGTTAAGAACTCTGGCAGAGTACAGAACATTTTTTTCTCTCTAAGGAATCCAATGATTGCTGGCAGAGAGAAGAAAACCTATGAGCTTTAAATCCATGACCTCAGGGATGTTAACCTACTGAACAAGAACACAGGGCATTTCTGAAGAAAAGCAGTCTGTTGTGTGACCTAATTAAGACAGACATACATAAAGGAAATTTGCATCAGTGGGTAAATAAATGGTAAATTGAGCCCTGCTCTTCTAAACTCAGCAGCTGCTGAGAAGCAAACTCTGAAGCTTGGTTTTGGAATAAAGTCATACAGAAAATCCATATATATAAAGAAAACAGCTCAAGGAAATATCAAGAAACATAACCCCGAAGCCCCCACCACCCAGGCATATAAACAAAGAGAAGTCAAGTGATCATATCAATAGCACCACCTGATGTCCAAAAATAACCAGAATAATAAATTAATAAACAGAAATATTGCAAAAACAAACTTCCAGATTAAAAAAAAAGATAGAAAGGAAACATAAGCACTTCAAGAAAATTTAGACATAAAAGGACTATCAGAATAATACTACAGAAAGCTCTTTATGAGACTCTCCAAGAATCTAAGCATAGTATGGGAAAAGTAATTCAAGAGTTGAAAGAATATTTCACTAAGGATCTAGGAAACACACACACACACACACAGAGAGAGAGAGAGAGAGAGGAAGCTTTAAACAGAGTTCTCTAAGAAATTAGGAAACATGACAAAAGAACTTCAATCAGAGTTCACTAAGTAGGTAGGAAGCATGAAAGAAAGAAAAAAAAATCTTCAAACAAAATTTCAAAGAGTGAAAGACCCTGAGTGCAGTACAGGCTCAGGTAGAAGGCTTAGAGAGTAGACTCACTCACGCAGAAAAACAAATAAATTATTGTAAAAATACAATTAAATGACTCTTTCAATTTAAAGATAAGGGACAAGAAATGTTTATAAATAATAAACCAACTCACTGTGAAATTTCATACTCAATCAGAAGGTTGAATATGATAGTAATTCTTGAGGAAGAAGTCAGGGTGAAAGGAACAGAGACCATATTCAGGGAAATAGGAGCTGAAAATATTCCTCACTTATGAAATACTCATGTCATATTCATTCAAGAAGCAGAGCATAAATCCAGATACATAAATGCAATGTTACCAACACCAAAGCACATTATTGTAAAAATATCAAAACTTTGTGACAAGTAAGAAATTTTTCATGCTGCTAGGGAAAGGAAAGATGTTGCATACAAACATAAAGTTAGCAGGCTTTCATCGGACTTCTTTTTACACACCCTAGAAGCCATGAGAGAATAGAATGACATATTAAATATACTGAAAGAGTGGGGATTCCAACCATAGATCTTGTAGCCTTAAAAATTGTTATTCAAATATGAGGGAGAAATATTCTCAAATATTCAAAATCTAAACCAATTTAAATCATCAACTCCACCTTACAAGAATTACTGAAAGGAGTCCCACAAGAAAAGAAGAAACAGAGTGAGGTGAACATCAGAAGATTATAACTAAGAACACACACACACAAATGGGAAAAAACAATAAAACAGTAAAGGAAAAGGAACTAATGGACAAAGCAGTTTTATCAAATGTTAATCAAGACCAATATAGAAAAAAGACTTATTGATATATGACATGTAAATTTTACTTATGGTAGTCACAATTCAATACAAGGAGTAGAAATTTAAAGAAAGTACAAGAGAGATCAGTGAGAAACTCATCAGGAAACTCATGCACACAAAATAACAGAAATAAATGGGCAAAGAATAAACAATTTCTTTAATTTCCTTTCATTTTAATAATGATTTAATAATGGCTTACAAGATATATAAGAATGAAAGGGTATAATTCTTCAACACATCTACCATCAGAGTAATGTGCCTCCCCCCACCACTCATCAGAATTCTTTTTTATATTTTTATTGGTGATTTAATAATGATTAACTGTTGTTAAAATTCGGAGGCTCCAGCTGGCTGGGCTAGCTTCACGGGCGGGTAACAGAGACGACCAGAGACGTACGGCTGGGCAGGGAAGCTGTATTTCTTTATTCAGGAACAACGATTTATAAACTAAGACAAACTAATTACCAAACAGAACTCTGCTGCCTCTTTCCCCCGCGGCGGCGCCAAGCCCCCTCTAACTCTGGAACTCTGGAACTATCTCGGGGTTCCTTGGGGCAGGGACAAGCGGGCCCACGAAACTAGCAGGACTGAACCACTTTTCTTGGCAGGGGGAGAGCTAGAACAACCCAATGTAAAGCATACAACAATTCCCCCTTTTCTTTTTAACTAAATGACCACAGTATCAGGGGTGTGGGGTGAACAGAAACCTATATCATACAGGCATTTCTAAAAAAGAAACTGGCACAGACACGGAGAAACATGTAAGCAAGTAACAAGAACCAGTGTGCTGCCAAGGGAAGGCCTGAGGGGGCCATCTTTTTGCCTCTGTGGGCAAAACTTTATCAGCTTAAAAAAAACATTTCTTTCCTCTGGGGGGCGTACTTGCCTCGACAGGCATTTGTATGGGGGCGGGGAATGGCCTAGACTCCCAAAGGCAGCTGGCTGCAATTTACTTACTATGAAACAAAACTTGTTATTAGCATAACCACAGCACAATCTAAAATTTCTAATAGAGAAGGAATTTGAGACTTTTACATATCAACAACGTCTTTTTAACCTTTGTTACACCCGTTAAAGATGCAGACACATCATAGGTGTGCGCAAGAAAGGAAACCTCAGGCATGAGAATAATTAGCATAGCCATTGTGTAATCTACCATTTCTAATAGAGAAGGTAATCGAGAGTTTTACATATCAACAAGTCTATTTAACCTTTTGTTATACCCATTCAAGATGGAGACACACCCTAGGTGTGTGCAGGTCTTTAGACCAACTTAGTTAAATTATATTGATTGTTAACTAATTTTTACCTCAGACTTTAAATGTAAGTTAATTTTATCTTTATGAGAATTATGTTGAAAACCTTTTTCATTTAACTTTGACTAGTAAGAATTTAGCCTTAAAGTTACTGTTTACCAAACTTTAAACATACACATAAACATGGTCATTAATGCACAAGGAGAGAAACCTTTGTTAGGAAGACATGTCATTTCAAACACGAATTTAGATATGTACTGTCTTAGTTGTTGGGGGGGTGCGTTGTCCAGTGGTGGTCTCTTGGGCAGCTTCACTTCTAGGAATTGTAGGTTGCGATCTCTGGATGAATCTCTGCGTATTTTAGCTCGTCTGCCTTCAGACCCAAGCTGGAGATCTCAGCCAGTGCGCCCAGTTTCGGCAGGGAGCCCGGGAGGTTCGGGATCTCTCCAGAATTCATAGCACAAGGGCGGGCGGGCCAGCCTTGTAGAAGGCATGGGCCTAGGTGCCCAGGGGTGGCGGCAATGATAGGTCACCGCGGCCCTGCCTCATGGCCCTGCCATGTCTGCTGCCCTGTTCGCAGTGGCCGAGCAACATGGAGGGATCACGTGTCCAGTGCCCTGCACCACGCGGTGGAAAGCTGGCTCCTGGGGGCTGGCCTGCGTGCTGGCATTGGGCTCCTGCGTGTTGGCATGGGGCTCCAGCATGTTGGCATTGGGCTCCAGCGTGTTGGCATCGGGCTCCTGTATGGTGGCATTGGGCTCCTGCATGCTGGCGTCGGCCTTCTGTGGGCTGTGGGGCTGCGGGGCTGTGGGCGCAGTGCGCGGGGGTTGTCTGGGCGCAGCCGGCTGGCTGGCTGTTCCACCAGGTGGAAAAGGCAGCTCCATGCCTCGCCTCTTGCCCGCTGGCTCTTCCCAACTCCTCTGGCTGTTTTGAGTGCGCCTGAGTGAGTGGAAACCACAGAGTGGTCAAGAGATAAATGTTCCAGAAACAGCAAAACAGTCTCATGAAGAAAGAGCAGAGGCCTTTGGAGATCTCTTCACAAGCAGAAGAGAAGGCCATAGTACATAGGTAGCCAAATTGTCTTCACTTATCTGAGAGATGCGCAGGTCAGGTCCACGTGGGCGCCATTTGTTGTTAAAATTCGGAGGCTCCAGCTGGCTGGGCTAGCTTCACGGGCGGGTAACAGAGACGACCAGAGATGTACGGCTGGGCAGGGAAGCTGTATTTCTTTATTCAGGAACAACGATTTATAAACTAAGACAAACTAATTACCAAACAGAACTCTGCTGCCTCTTTGCCCCGCGGCGGCGCCAAGCCCCCTCTAACTCTGAAACTCTGGAACTCTCTTGGGGTTCCTTGGGGGCAGGGACAAGCGGGCCCACGAAACTAGCAGGACTAAACCACTTTTCTTGGCAGGGGGAGAGCTAGAACAACCCAATGTAAAGCATACAACAATTAATAAGATTTTAAGATAACAAGGGTACAATTCCATACAGTTCTCACCACTAGAATTCTGTGTCCAATCCCCTCCATTGAAAACATCCTTATTCTTTATTCTTCTGAGAGTATAGACCAAAATAATTTATGGGGTGAAGAAGTTGGAAAGTCTGGCTTCTGTAATTACTTCTCAGCTGAACGTGGATATTGATATATATCAATATATATTAATATATGTAAATGTAAATATAAATATATATCTATATCCCCAGCCTGTTTCTTTTTCTTTTTTTCTTTTTTTTACCAGTGCACTATTCAGCTCTGGCTTATGGTGGTGCAGGGAATTGAACCTGGGACTTTAGAGTCTCAGGCATGAGAATCTATTTGCATAACCATTATGATATCTACCCTCTGCCCAACCTGTTTCTATCTTTCCTTATTGGGGTAGGGCTCTGGAGAGGTTAGACTGTGGGATATATTGATAAGGCTGTCTACCCATAGAGGTCAGGATGACATCATAGTAGCATCTACACATTTGTGGATGTAAGGTGGTAAGATACAAAGCAGGAAAAAATATTTAATAAACAGGAAAACAAAAACAAATGTAGGGATATAGCAGATGAAATTAGGAGTCTTCCTGTAGGAAGTAGCTAGGAAGTCAATTTTAGGTGCGTTCCAAGGTGCCCATGACTTTAATAATTTTTGCTAGAGCCTGATAGTTAACATGCAGGTGGACTAAAAGTATTGTCTGGGAAGATGATATCTTACCCCATCGATCTGAACTAGGGAAGAATCAACTATTTAAAACAATCTCAAAACAAAAATCAGAATTGATATAAACAAACCACATATGTCAATACTCACTGTAAATGTGAATACTCTAAATTCACCTGTCAAAAGATTAAAGAACAGGATCTATCCATCATATGTCTTCAGGAAAAAAAATCCAAAGAAAAGGCAAATGAAGCTTAATGTAAGATGTTGGAACAAGGAATTACAATCTAACAAATCATAAAACGGGTAGGGACAGCTGATGTGTTTTTAGATAAAATAGGCTTTCAGTTAAAGAAAGTAAGCAGAGACAAAGAGGAACACTACAGAATGCTCAAAAGATTAATGCAACAAGAAGACATAACCATGATAAATATATATGCTCAAAACTCAGTGCACACAAATATATAAAATAAATGCTTACTGAACTAAAGGGGGGCATGAAAACACAAGAATAGTAGAAGATTATTGGGGCCAGGGTGTGGCACACTTGGTTGAGCACATGTATTACAATGCTCAAGGATGTGGGTTAGAGGCCCTGGCCCCCCCCCACCTTCAAGGGGAAAATTTTGCGAGTGGTGAAGCAGTGCTGCAGGTGTCTCTCTGTTTCTTTCCCTTTCTATCGCCCCTTTCCCTCTTGATTTCTGGCTGTCCTTATCCAATAAATAATTTTTAAAAAATAAATAAAAATTAAAAAGAATAGTAGAAGATCTTTAATTTTAATTCATTTGTATTTAATTATACTATATTGGAGGTTGATATTTACAGATCACAGTGAAATGCAGTAGTAGGTACATGTGTAACATTCCTCAGTTTTCCACATTACACTCTAATATTCCTCTGAATTCCTCCTCCATCATCATGTTTGAGAATCTGAACACTCCTCTCCCACTAGGAATTCTGACCTTTGTTGCAATACACCAAATCCAGTCCAAGTTCTGATGTGTGTCTATCTGTTCTTATTCAAGTTCTCTGAGTGGAATCATACCATATTTATGCTCCTATTTCTGGATTATCTCACTTAACATGAATCCCTCAATTTCCATCCAAGAAGAAGTAAAGAAGGTGAATTCACCATTTTAATAGCTGCATAGCATTCCATTGTATATATGATTTTTATCTTATTTATTGAACAGAGATACCCAGAAATTGACAGGGAGGTGGGTGCTTGAGAGAGAGATGCCTGCAACACTGATTCACAACTTGCAAAACTTTCTCCCTGCAGGTGTGGACCAGGGACTTAAATCTGGGTCCTTATTCATTGTGAAATGTGCGCTCAAACAGGTGTGCCACCATCTAGTATTTTCCATTGTGTATATATACCACAATATAATTACCCATTCATCTGTTCTTGGATACCTAGGTTGCTTCCAGGTTTTGGCTATTCCAAAGTGTGCTGATATGACCATCCCTATACATAGATGTTTTTAGATGGGTGTGCTCAATTCCTTAGGAGAGGAATTGCAGGTTCATAAGGAAGGTCCAGTTCTAGCCTTCAGAGAGTTCTCCAGACTACTCTCCACAGGGGATGGGCCAATTGACATTCCCAGTACCAGTGCAGGAGGGTTCCTTTGCCCCCACATCTCCAGCATTTGTTATTGCTTTTGTTCTTGATCTATGACATTCTCACAGGGGTGATGTGGTATCTCATTGTTATCTTTATTTGTATTTCCTGGTAATCAATGTTTGTTGGTCTTTTGGATCTCTTCTTTGCTGAATATTCTATTCATAATAATCTCATCATTGTTCAATGGCATCATTTTTGTTGTTGACTTTGGAGAGCTCTTTATATATTTTGGTCATTAGCCTTTTGTGTTATGTATGGCATGTAAAGATCTTTTCCTATCCTATAAGGGATCCCTTTGTTTGAGTAGTGGTTTCATTTGCTGTGCAGAAGCTTTTTAACTTGGTGTGGCCCAACTGAATTATTACATTTTAATTATTAATATATACTTACTTATTTACTTTCTCTTTTATTGTTCTTGCTGTTAAACATTGTTGTGGTTATTATTGTTGTCATTGATGTCACTGCTGCTGCATAGGACGGTGAGAAATGGAGAGAAGAGGGAAAGACAGAGAGGGGGAGAGAAAGACAGACACCTGCAGACCTGTTTCACTAATTTTGAAGTGACTCCCCTGCAGGTGGGGAGCCCGGGGCTCGAACCGGGATCCTTAATCCAGTCCTTGCACTTTGTGCCACCTGTGCTTAACCTGCAGCGCCATCGATGGACTCCCCCCATTGGATCATTTTTATTTTAGTCTTTTGTTATTTTTATATTAGTCTTCTTTGTATCATTGAAGATACCAATAAAATTTAGATGGAAAATGGTTCTGCCAATATTTTTCTCTAAGTATTTGATAGTTCTTGGTCTAACATCCATGTCCTTGATCCATCAGGAATTTACTTTTGTGTCTGTTGAAATGTAGTGGTTCAGTAAATATTTCTGTATGTTTCACCCTAAGTTTCCAACAACATCTACTTTAAAAGTAAAGGTATTCTGCGTTCTTACCTCAACCACCTATAATGGAATTAAAAATCGACCCTCTCCCCTGAGTCTTTCATTTTGATGCTACACTTCACACCCAGTCCAGAGACCTACCACAGTAGGTAAAGATAGAAACAGGCTGGGTAAGCAACCAGAAGGAAAGAAATCACTAAAATTAGAGCAGAAATAAACAACATCGAAAATAAGAGAACCATACAAAAGATCAATGAAGCCAAATTTTGGTTCTTTGAAAGATTAAACTAAATTGACAAAACCCTAGCCAGACTCACCAAACAAAAAAGAGAGAAGACTCAAATTAATAGAATTGTAAATGATGGAGGAGATATCACAACAAACACCACAGAAATCCAAAGAATCCTGCTAAACTTCTATGAAGAACTATACGCCACCAAGCTAGAGAATCTGGAAAAAATGGAACAATTCCTAGAAACATATGTCCTTCCAAACTGAACCAAGAAGAACTGCAAAACCTAAATGCACCAATTATAGACAAAGAAATTGAAACCATTATTAAGAATCTCCCCAACAACAAAAGTCCTGGACCAGATGGCTTCACAAATGAATTCTACAAAACTTTCAGGAAACAGTTAATACCCATACTTCTTAAGCTTTTCCATAAGATTGAAGAAACAGGAATACTCCCTTCCACCTTCTATGAAGCCAACATCACACTGATACCAAAAGCTGATAGGGACACAAGAAAAAAGGAAAACTACAGACCAATATATTTGAGGAACATAGATGCCAAAATATTAAACAAGATCTTGGTCAAACGAATACAGCAGCACATCAAAAATATTGTTCAACACGACCAAGTGGGATTCATCCCAGGAATGCAAGGCTGGTTCAACACCCATAAGTCAATCAGTGTCATTCACCACATCAATAAAAGCAAAGCCAAAAACCACATGATTATCTCAATAGATACAGAGAAAGCCTTTGACAAAATCCAACACCCATTCATGCTCAAAACTCTACAAAAAATGGGAATAGATGGGACATTCCTCAAGATAGTGGAATCTATATATAGCAAACCTACAGCCAACATCACACTCAATGGACAGAAGCTGAAAGCATTCCCCCTCAGATTGGGGAATAGACAGGGCTGTCCACTGTCACCATTACTCTTCAACATAATATTGGAAGTTCTTGCCATAGCAATCAGGCAAGAGAAAGAAATCAAAGAAATACAGATTGGAAGGGAAGAAGTCAAGCTCTCACTATTTTCAGATGATATGATAGTAAACATAGAAAAACCTAAAGAATCCAGTAGAAAACTACTGGAAGTTATTAGGCAATATAGCAAGGTATCAGGCTACAAAATCAGTGTACAAAAATCAGTGGCATTTCTTTATGCAAACACTAAATCTGAAGAAGAAGACATCCAGAAATCACTCCCATTTACTTTCTCAGAAAAATCAATAAAATGCCTAGGAGTAAAGGTTTCTTGACAAAAGAAGTGAAAGACTTGTATACTGAAAACAATGAGTCCTTACTCAAGGAAATAGAAACTGATACCAAGAAATGGAAAGATATCCCATGCTCATGGAGTGGAAGAATAAATATCATCAAAATGAATATTCTCCACAGAGCCATATACAAATTTAATGAAATACCCATCAAAGTTCCACCAAGTTTCTTTAAGAGAATAGAACAAACACTACAATCATTTATCTGGAACCTGAAAACACCTAGAATTGCCAAAAGCATCTTGAGGAAAAGAAACAGGAATAGAGGCATCACACTCCCAGATCTCAAACTGTATTATAAAGCCATCATCACCAAAAAAGCATGGTACTGGAACAAAAATAGGCGCACAGACCAGTGGAACAGAATTGAAAGCCCAGAAATAAATCCCAACACCTATGGGCATCTATCTTTGATAAGGGGGCCCATTGTATTAAATGGAAGAAGGAGGCTCTATTCAATAAATGGTGCTGGGATAACTGGATTGTAACATGCAGAAGAATGAAATTGAACCACTTTATCTCACCAAAAACAAAAATCAACTCCAAATGGATCAATGACTTGGATGCTAGAACAGAAACAATCAAATACTTAAAGAAAAACATTGGTAAAATGCTTTCCTACCTAAACCTCAAGGACATCATTGATGAAACAAACCCAATTGCAAGGAAGACTAAGGCAGAAACAAACCAATGGAACTACATCAAATTGAAAAGCTTCTGTACATCCAAAGAAACTATTAAACAAACAAAGAGACCCCTCACAAAATGGGAGAAGACATTCACATGCCATACATCAGACAAGAAACTAATCACCAAAATATATAAAGAGCTCAGCAAACTTAGCACCAAAAAAGCAAATGACCCCATCCAAAAATGGGCAGAGGATAGGAACAAAACATTCACCTCAGAGGAGATCCAAAAGACTAACAAACATATGAAAAACTGCTCTAAGTCACTGATTGTCAGAGAAATGCAAATTAAGACAAGATTGAGACACCACCTAACTCCTGTGAGAATGGCATACATCAAAAAGGACAGCAACAACAAATGCTGGAGTGGCTGTGGGGACATAAGAACCCTTTTGCATTGCTGTGGGAATGTATATTGGACCAACCTCTGTGGAGAGCAGTCTGGAAAACTCTCACAAGGCTAGACATGGACCTTCTATATGATCCAGTAATTCCTCTCCTGGGGTTATACCCCAAGGACTCCATAACACCCAACCAAAAAGAGGTGTGTACTCCTATGTTCATAGCAGCTCAATTCATAATAGCTAAAACCTGGAAGCAACCCAGGTGCCCAACAACAGATGAGTGACTAAGAAAGCTATGGTATATATACACAATTGAATACTACACAGCTATCAAGAACAATGAACCCACCTTCTCTGACCCATCTTGGACAGAGCTAGAAGGAATTATGTTAAGTGAGCTAAGTCAGAAAGATAAAGATGAGTATGGGATGATCCCCCTCATCAACAGAAGTTGAGAAAGAAGATCTGAAAGGAAAACTAAAATCAGGATCTGACTAAATTGAAAGTAGGGCACCAAAGTAAAAACCCTGTGGTGAGGGGTAGACATGCAGCTTCCTGGGCCGGTGGGGGGTGGGGGTGGGTGGGATGGGACATAGTCTTTTGGTGGTGGGAATGGTGTTTATGTACACTCCTAGTAAAGTGTAGTCATATAAATCACTAGTTAATTAATATGAGAGGGGGAAAATTAATTGTATGTCTCGAAGTTTTTAAAACACAGACTGAATCTTTTTAATATATAGGCTGTGTATTTGATATGCGGGCTCTCTCAAAAGCGTAGACCAAGTATAGCAGAAGCAACCAATGGCACAGCTACATACAAGATACTGGGTACTATACAGCAGAACCTAACAAAAGGACTTTTCAAAGTTAACCCAATTACCGAATAATGTGATGATAACATTAACTATACATTGCCTTTTTGAACCCTAAGCTACAGGAACCTCACATTTCCACTATAGAGCCTATATTTCTCCCAGTCCTGGAACCCTTGGATAGGGCCCACTTTCCCACATGCCTCTCCCAATCCATATCAAATAATATTGCATCTGCCAATCACAACCTAATCAACACAATGATTGCTACCTCAAATGCTTCAGCTCAGACTGTGTCCAGAGACTTCAAGTGTGGAATGACAACCCTTCAGCTTCATTACTTGGGTGAGACCTTTTCTTTCATAGTATTCTCTAATTCCATCCCAGGTGGCTCACTTTCTAACAAAGTCCCAAACCTAGATATAGACCAGATTCTGTGTGAGAGAGCATATGTTCACACGTATCCATAAACTAGTGCAAAATATATACCTGTAAGCAGAAGTACAATAGATTTTACAGTGAGTACCCTCCTAACACTTCCCTTCCACTATTCCAACCTTTGGGTCCATGATTGCTCAACCATTTGTTTGGCTTTGTATGTTAACTCTCTTTTCAGCCACCAGGTTCCAGATGCCATCAGGATGCCGGCCAGGCTTCCCTGGACTGAAGACCCCACCAATGTGTCCTGGAGCTCAACCTCCCCGGAGACCCACCCTACTAGTGAAAGAGAGAGCCAGACTGGGCGTATGGACCAACCAGTCAACGTCCATGTTCAGCAGGGAAGCAATTACAGAAACCAGACCTTCCACCTTCTGCAATCCACGAAGACCCTGGGTTCATGCTCCCAGAGGGATAGAGAATGGGAAAGCTATCAGGGGAGGGGATGGAATATGGAGATTGGTTGGTGGGAATTGTGTGGAGTTGTACCCCTCCTACCCTATGGTTTTGTTAATTTATCCTTTCTTAAATAAAAATATATCTAAATTAAAAAATCAATTAAAAAAAAAAGAAACAGGCTGGGTGTAGGTTCATGTTCAGTGGAGAAGCAATTGCAGAAGCCTGGAATTCTAGTAGAATGACCTAAAATAGGCATAATAGATTCTGTATTCTAACTCTTATTACATAGACCTAAACACCTTCAGTTCCTTCCCCTTACTTCAATTATCTCAATGACTCTCTTTACTTAATTAACTACACAAAAGTAAGTTCGTAAGAAATATTCTTCCATTTTTAAAAAACTTTTTCAACAGAGAAGAGATTGTTACTCCTTGGTAAGCTTCAAAATAAACACTATTCAACTGGTCAAGAGTTATAGTGGAAGAAAAAAAAACTATATATAAAATAGACAATTATTGCTCTTATGACAACCTTTGTTAGAATCATCAAACAAGAGGGTTGGGAGGTAGTGCAGTGGGTTACGCACAGGTGGCGCAAAGCACAAGGACTGGCATAAGGATCCGGGTTTTAGCCCCCGGCTCCCCACCTGCAGGGGAGTCTCTTCACAGGCAATAAAGCAGGTCTGCAGGTGCCTGTCTTTCTCTTCCCCTCTCTGTCTTCCCCTTCTCTCTCCATCTCTCTTTATTCTATCCAACAACAATAATAACTACAACAACAATAAAAAACAATGGCAACAAAAGGGAAAATTTTTTTAAAAATCATCAAACAACTAAATGCAGAAAAACTTTAGGCTAAATAAGACCCCACTAAAATCTGAAGTCTATTTCCTCCCTAACTTGAAGCCACATGCCATAACCCTAATACTGGTTTGGGTACAACAAAGAACACTCTATGTTTTAACAACTGTGAGAAAGTCCAAGCTTTTCATATAAAGAAGTGACTGCAAAATCTGGATAAGGACAAGAGACTTCACTTGGCCATGGCCTTTTTGTCCATTACCCAGTATTCTAGATAGGCAATCCTTGGTTTCCACTGATAAATATGGGCCTAAACCTTTAACAGATACCTCTGTCTACCAATGCTGGTCATACCCATTGGGAACATCAATATAAGCCTATTTTTTAGGTTTCTTCAGTACCAGACCCTCTCTATGAAATAACAATGGTAAAGACTGCCCCACTCTCTCAAGAGAGGCTGTGTCATCCTTCTCTGTCCCTTGAGGCAGACTAGCTCTGAATTGAGCACAGTGATAATGTTCTCAGTTGTGACTACGGAATATTAGCTCAGTCTGACAGGGATCTAGAAGTTGTACAGGCACCTGTGCTAAATATGAATATATATGGGCCCTGTGTTAGATCATTGTAATAAACAATTATTTACATTTATATATCTTTTTAAAGTTTGCGAACAACTCTATGCCCTAATCCTGCTTTGAAGTTCTACTCTTAGCTCTGACTTCACCTTCCCAAACAGCTTTTCTGGTCCACCCCCATGTTAACTATCAAGCTCAAGTAAAGATTATTAAGACATAGTCCCCTAAGAACACTCCTAAAATAGACTTTCTAGCTTCCTTCTACACTGATGCACTTACTTTCCTCTGTTCTATTCATATTTTATGTTCCTGTTTATTGAACATTTTATTTGCTTTCCATCTTACTGCATTTAAGCCATCAAGTTGTAGCTGTTAGTATGATTACATCCTGATTCCCTGGGCAGATAACCTCAGAAATTCTTCCTAGAACCTCAGCTTCCCAGAGCTCTACCTCACTAGGGAAAGACAGAAACAGGTTTGTGATATGGATCAACCTGCCAATGGCCTTGTCCAGTAGAGAAGTAATTACATAAGTTAGAACTTATACCTTCTGTACCCCCAAAATAATTCTGATCCATATTCCCAGAGGAATATAAAATAGGGAATTTCCAATGGAGGGATTTGCACACAGAATTTTGGTTGTAGAAACTGTATGGAATTACCTTAGTACAATTATGCCACCTGCAATATTGTAAATCCATATTAAATCACTAACAAAAAATAAAACATTTAAGGTGCCAGGTGGTGGCTCATCTGGTTAAACACTCACATTACAGTGCATAAGGACCCAGGTTCAAGCCTCTGTTCCCCACCTGCAGGGGGAAAACTTCAGGACTAAACAGAATTGCAAGTGTCTCTTTGAAGCATTCTAGCTTCTCCTCCTTTCTCAATTTCTCTCTTTTCCTATTCCAATGATAAATTAAAATATTTTAAAAATAAATAAAACAAAACATTAAAAAAAGATATCAAAACACTGATTCATCATTTGTGGAGTTTTCTCCTGCATTACCTATGATGCTTCTATGTAGTGTCAGGGTTAGGACCCAGGACTTTTTACATGATACAGCATATGATTTATCTCCTGTCGTCTTCACCTTTTGAACACAAATTCCTTACTCTTTTTCTTTTCTAAACTTTTATGGCTTTATGTCCCTTCCTGAATAAATTCCTTGAGGGCATACTTTTGTCTTATAAAACTCATTGATAGAAATGCTTAATCATTGCTGTGGTGAACACGATGTCTGCATGTAGTAACTACTCAGTATGTTTATGGAAGGAAAAGTAAAGAGATATTTAGAAATGACAGGCAGGGATAAGTCTTACAGCTACAGTATCCTTGATTTTTTATATGTGTCAGAATAATCTGCAGAGTCTATTGAGAGATGACTCCAATTAGAAAATTTGGTAATAAGGCATTGATCATTGTTGATTATACTCCCAGCTGAAAGATGACACACATCTGGTCATCTGCTTAAGAGCTCTGTTAGTGAGACTTTTACAGCTGTATGGACTGTTTTCTTCAAAACATTACCTACTGCAAGGCCGTCTCACTATGCTATTTTCCCCCCCAAGGGAGACAAGATAAAATATTTTGGATATCTGGATAATTTAGTCTCTCAGTTATTTGCCAACACTATTTTTGCTCAGAAAGGCAATAGTAAGTTTTTGCCAATTTCATTTATCTTGTGGGATGTTAATTATTCATAATTGTGTTCTTTTCATTAAATAGAACCAAAAAATATAACTGTATTAGTATTATCTGAACTATATGGTGAGGGGGCAGAAAGGTGATTTTTATAAAGGAAGATAGTTAATATTCAGTATTTTGCTTTGAAGATAGTGTTAGGGAAGAATGAGACTGATATATATATATATATATATATATATATATATATATATATATATATCATGTAATCATATACTTACACACAACATGCATGTTCATATTATGTAAACATTATTTGTAAATATATTTTATTGTGTGGGATATATTTCATTATATCAAATACATTTATATATTATTTGGTACATATTTTATAGCAGTGAATATTATTTAGTCTTAGTCTAGTTTAAATTTACTGAAACTAAAACAAATATTGTTTTATAGTAGAAATCATGACACATGAATATTGAGAAATGTGTGTGGAGGAAGAGAAGGTACAAAGATTGAATATGGATGGGTGCGTATGTATGGGTAGAGTCAATATATATAGCATAAATATAAGTCATAATCCTATCTCTCTCATCTTAGTTACCCAATGAATTTTAGAACTTGCCCTTTAAAAGTGAATGCTTCTCTTTGGGATAAGAAGTTTGCAATTAATTTGAGACTGTCAGTAGCTAAATGTGTCTTCAAAACTGGGTTGCCTGATGTTTGTGCTGATGTCTTGACACACACGTGCATAAGACATTCTATCTTTACTTTCTTTATGGAAATCACCAATCACCATGGTTATTTTGGTTTTGATGTCTTTTTATTTTTATTTATTATCTTTATTTATTTGGACAGAGATCGAAAGGGGTGGAAGAGAGAGAGAGATACCTGCAGACCTGCTTCACCACTCTTGAAGCTCTCCCTTTGCAGGTGGGGCCAGGGGCTAGAACCTGGGTCCTTGCACACTGTGATGTGTGTGCTAAACCAAGTGCTCCACCGCCTGGCCTCGGTCTTGATGTATTTTTAGATTTCAACATTGGTGTCACCTTGGTTTTGTGTTTTATTTTTATGCCTTACATTGTTTGCAGCTGTGTCTGAAAAAGAGAGGATTTGAAACAACACCAAGTAACACTAATTTAATACTGTAGTTTATTTTGGACTTGAAACCCGAATTTGATCTTAGCCAGGAATGTAATTATCTTTATGTTTTGTGAGGAGATACTAAAAGTCTTAATTGTTCACTTTCACTGTCTCTTTTCCATATGGACTTTGACTACACAGGTAAATTTCAATAGACACTGTTACTAAGCAAAAATCCATTGTAAATGTTGATCCAGGAGTGAGTTACCCTTCTGTTTCACTTATGTGAACATTAATTTTGAAGAGAACTGATAGGAATAGAAAAAGTAAAATTTAAGTTTCAACCAACAAGGAATAATTGACCACTCTGCTCAACATATTAATATGGTTCTATAATTGTCTTCTAGTAATTGGTAAATAAGGCAGGTAAAATTCATTAATGGGGTATCATGTGGTGGATAACTTGCTTAAGCACACATATTACCAAGTACAAGGGGTCTTGAACCTGGGTCCTGGAACACTGCGACATGTGCATTCAACCAGGTGCACCACCACTGGCTACCCTTATCATCCTATTCTTCCAAAGGGAATTAGGTCTCCAACCATGCCTTAGTAATACTCCCTTTCTTTTTCTGATTCCTCAAATCAGTTGTAGTAAACTGGTCTCTGCAGAATTCACCCTATATTCCCCTAAGCTTTGTTTCTTTAAAATATGTGTGTGTGGGGGGGGGTATTAGTCATTTACCTTAAATTCAGTTGTTGGTACATGTGTAAAACTTCTGTTCTCTGCAAAACATTCTCATGCCCAATCTAAGTCCTCTTCCACTGTCATGCACTAGAAACTAATCAACCCTGATTCTCCTCCCCCCAGAATCCTTAACTTTGGTGCAATACACAAAACCCAGTCTAAGTTCATTGTGTTTCGCCTTACTGTTCTTATTTCTCAACTTATGTCCAGAAGTGATGTCATCCCATATTCATCCTTCTAAGATTTGTTTTTCAGAGCCCATTTATGACTGAGATGATTGAGTATTTGACCTTCTGGTGTACTTTGCTCAATATGAGTCCCTATAGTTGCCCTTTTGTTGCAGCAAGGAGGGCCTGCCATTGTTACTTATAGTTGTGTAGTATTCCATTTTGTATATATGCCACAATATCTATAGTCTTTCCTCTATTGGTGAACACTTGTATTGTTTCCAAATGTTGGCTATTAGAAGTATCACTACCACAAACATGGCTGTGCATAGGTATTTTTATAATAGGTGTTTTTGTGTTCATCAATAGATGCCTAGGACAGTGATTTCTGAGCAATATAGTAGTTTGCCTTCTAATACTTTCAAGAATCACCATACTTTTTTTTTACAGGACCTACATTAATTGACATTCCCACTAATAGCATAAGAGGGTTCTTTCTTTTAAACCCTTGCTAGCACTTGTTTCTGGGTAATTTGGTATGGGTCATTCTCACCACATTGAGATGGTATCTGATTGTTGTCTTGAATTGCATTTATCTGATAATAAGTGATTTTGAACATTTTTTCTTAAGTCTATTGGTCATCTTAATAGTTTATTTGAAAGTTTTTTTTTCAATTCTTTCCCCCTTTCCCCCACATTAGGTCTATCATCATATATCATGCTCTGAAAGCCCACCTTACTTTCTCCACCCCTCTCCTTGTCTTTTTTCCAGAGTCCTTTGCATTAGTACAATACATTAACCTAGCCCAAATTTTGCTTTATGTTTCCCCTTTCTGTTTTTGTTTCTTAAGGTCTTCCTGCGAGATAGATACTCCCATATGTATCCTTCTCTATACTCTATTCTGCCAAATTATCATTCAAATATAAAGGAGTAGTGAAAATATTCTCAAAAATGCAGAATCTGGAGGAACCCTCTGTCACTAATCTTGTATTGCAAGAATTATAGAAAGGAGTCTCAAATGAAAAGAAGAAGCAAAGTTATTCGAATTAAATGAGATAATCATAGGTACATTGGATCTAACAAGGTATAGAACAGCAGTAGGAAAATATATTGCACAGAGATGAATAGGAAACAGTATGCAGTATACGAGGCTAGCATAGAAAATTACCTCCCCACACAAAACTGTTGGGCATTAAGCCAGCCCTGTCCCCCTGCTCTGCTCCATCCTCCATTACTGACAATATGGCCTATTTACATATTCATTGTTTTGCCTGAAAGATTCCCCACCCATTCCTTTGATCTATCTTCTTTTTACCTTGAGACCTGCCCTGCCTGCAGGGTAAGAGTAATCCCACCAGTTAAAACCTTCGCAAGAGCTGCTAAGGAAGTACCTAGGGTGCTTTTTTTCTTTCTCCACCCCCTTTTCCTAGCCATTTCCGTTTCTGTCTTGTCACTTACAGTTTTATCCTATAAAAGTCACTTTTTTTTTCTAGTTTCTCTCTCTTTTTGTGTGTCGACCTGGACGAGGGCAGGTGTTCAGAAAGGGAGGCAGACACTGGCCATTGAGGTTTGGTGCCATGTGGCTTAACCTGCTGTGCTCACACCCAACTCTGGGGCTCCAGCATGAATAAAGAATTGTATTTCCACAACACCACAAGTTCCTGGTCTCTCTCCCGTGACAGAAGCCTGGCATTTTGGTGCACCTACATGGGACCTACCCTCCCCCCCAGCTTCAGATAGACATATGAAGGTCCCCCGTCCCCCAGATAAGTATACAGCTGCTTGTCTCTCTACAGCCTCGTGTTTTATGAAGTCATTATGATCCTTTTCCTCCCTCTTCTTATTTTTCTGAGACCCCTCTGTCATGGGCAACCTTCCACCTTATCAAGAGGATTCCCAAACCCTCTACTCATTTTTCTCTAGACAGTTTTTCTGTCTCTGAGACATTTTGCTCTGGGCCACACCTTGCTTCCTCTTGACCATGATCATAGTGCTTGGGAGATGCACGGGGCCCCCTCACATACCTCCCTGCGGAGAAGGGTGACTCTAACTTCCAGAGCCTTTTCCAGAACCTTGGCACTCCCCAAGACTGGAGACACGTGGTTCATTCCACCCTCCCAAGTCCATTCTTCCTTCAATGGGAAGCCGTTTTGGGAATGGGTGCCTGCAGCAATCCCGCAGGAACAGTCAGAACCAGCCTAACTGTGATTTTCAGGCCCTTTTGGGAGTAGGACGTCCTCTGAGACTCATAATTCAACATAGCAGGACCTGAAAAATCTGGTTTACAGAGCCCAAAAAAACAAAACCTCCCTACTGCTTCTCTCTTCCCCCACCCCCACGCTCTCTCTGAATATCTTAAGCTTGCTATCTGCCCCCTCTGTTTTCAGTTGTGTTTTTAAGAGAGTGATTTGAATGACTGAATTTTTTATGACACATTTTGCTCAGAGTACTCTGAAACTTAATTGACTTTATATAAGAATGCTGGCCATAATTTCTGGAGATGTTCAGAAACAAACCTAACTTTTATTTCTCTTTTGATTTTTTTTTAAGTCTTGGAATATATGTGAAACGTTTAATCTTAAATTGTGTGAGGAGAAATGGTCCAACTAAGACAGTACAGATCTAAATTCATGTTTGAACTGATATGTCTTCATAACATTTTTTCTCCTCTTGTGTGTTAAAGACTACATGTTTATGTTTGTGTTTAAAGTTTGGTAAACATTAACTTTAAGGTTAAAAGTGTAACTATGAAGCTACATTCTTACCAGGTAAAGTTAAATGAAGGAGTTTTTAACCTGATTCTTATAAAGGTAAAATTAATTTGCAAAAGTAACTGAGTATTTAAGGTAAAAAATCTAAATATTTAACGTGATAATTCATCATCTCCAAAATTAAAATACGAATTCTCTGCCAGGATAGCCTGAGGGTGCTTCTTCCTGAGAAAGTGCTCTCTGAGTTGGAGAGAACTCAACTGGAGCCATTATAGGCTGCTGTGTGGGAGAGGGATCAGGAACTCATGCTGAGCTAATGTTGCAGGCGATACACTCTGGAACTCTTGGAGCCGGAAAGCAATTCCAAGTGTGTTTACTCAGAAAAGCAGCTTGTATATATACTCGCCAAGTAGGGTGGAAACAGGATGTGATGTAGAGAGGGTGGAGCAAAAAGAGATTGATGAAAATCAGGGTGTGACAAGGAGAGGGGGTAGAGCAAAAAGAGAGTATGAACCAGCGGGATTAAACCAATGCCGTGGAGGCAGGACAGTGCTTAGTTAACAGTGATTTATGTAAACAGAATACAGTGTTAAGCAGGGGAGATTAAACCAATTAAACAGAAGGAGTTTTAGAAGCAGAATTAGAAGCATACCAACATTTCCTCCTTTCTTTTTAACTAATGACCATAGTATCAGGAGTGTGGGGCACTTTGTGAGGCAGGGAGACTGACAGGAGGCACACCTTTCTCAACTTCTTGGTAGAGAGAGAGACTAACAAGACTGACACACCCCTCAGGCGCAAGCCCTTCCAAGCTTAACCACATCCTCATAATTCCCCAACATCTCCCTCTTACTTAATGGTCATATGTAACTGGATAAATGTCTGTAAAAGGCTTCATCTCTGTCAGGGGAATAGCAGTGTAGGGATGAACGGAAACCTGTTGAGAAGAAACCAGAATGATAGCATCTAAGTGTCTTCAAAAAGAACTAGCACAAGACAGGGAGGGACAAGTAAGAGTAGTAAGGGAAAGAGTGAGACTGAAGAGAGGTCTGGTAGGCAGAGAGGAGGACTGCCTGTTGGGTGGAGGAGTGGGGGGTCTGATAAGTAGAGGGGCTAGAGGGGTGATCTGGCTTTGCAAAGTCCTGAGTCAGCTGGCAGAAAGTTCCATGAATTGTTACAGTCAGTCCTCAAGAAGTCCATCAGTATAAACGGAGTGTCCACAGGTATACCAGAAAGTCCAATAAAAGTCAGTCCAATGTCAATGACCAGGGAAAAAATGCCACACGTCTATCATGATGGAGGAGGATAGCCACTGGAACTTTTCGTCTCTGTAGAGAGTGAGCTGGAACCTCCAAAACGTGATGGGCGAAGCAGAAGCAGGAAGAGCAGACAGCGATGGGTGAGAGAAAGCCAGTAGGAAAGTTTTCTACTTTGGAGTCTGTGAATCAGGTTCTCTAGATCGTGTCAGGTCACATCATGGGTTTCGGGGGGATGGCTGTAATTGTGGGTGATGTTAGAGGTCAGGGGTCCAAGATGGATTTCTGGAGATTCCGTATGAGCAGATGCTTCTTCATGTGAAGGCTTAACATAGCTGTGGTCAATTACTTTTGAAAAAACTTTGTAACAAATTAGAAGTTTACTATAATTGATAACTTGATGATTATAATTTGTTTGGGTAGCTTTATAATTTCGTGTAAAGGTCATCTTATGTGACCTCATGTAGCAGTCTCTGTACAGCAAAATTTTCAAACCAAATTTAAGTAATATATATATGTATATATATATATATATATATATATATATATATATATATATATATATTCTTAACTATTTTTACATTGGACTTTTAAGCAAACTCAGGTTACTAGAGAGTTAACACATTTTAGTGACATTTTTTTTGAACATTTACAATTTCAGATTGATGCCAGATTTGTTGTGGATTAATTTCCACAAGATAGCTTACAGGGCATTTGGGGGGCCCCTCCAAAAATGTCCTGTATAGAGAATTTGTATTTTAACTTAGGAGATGATGAATCGTCACATAGAATATTTAGACTTTTACTTTAAATACTCAGTTACTTTAGCGAATTAATTTTACCTTTCCTGGTAAGAATATAGCTTCAAAGTTACACTTTAACTGTTAAGTTAATGTTTACCACACTTGAAACACACACATTAAACATGTAGTTTATAACACACAGGAGGAAAAAAACTTTTGTAACTAAGACTTATCATTTCAAACGTGAATTTAGATCTACTGTCATAGTTGAACCATCTTTACTCACACAGTTTAAGACTATTTCATATTTATACCAAGACTTAAAAAAGAAATAAAAAAGAGGAAAAAACAATTCTTGGACTATTTCTGGATGTCTCCAGAAACCATGGCTGTGTCCAGCCATTTTATATAAAGTCAATTAAATTTCAGAGTACACTGAGCACAATGGTTCGTACAAAAAATTTTGGTCACTCAACTCACTCAAATTTTTTTTCCAACTCACTCACTCACAAAACACAACTGGAAAGTCATAGCATAAGACATTCGGGGACGGGGGAGGAAGAGTTCTGTGAATAAGATTTTTTAGATTCTGCCATGTTGTATTATGGATCCTGGGGTGCGTCCTGCAGCCAGAGCTCTTGCAGCCAGTCCTCCTGCAGTGTTTCTTGTTCCTCAGGGATATCAGCGCCATCATGTGGGTATTGCAGGACATGGCACTCAGGAAACCAAACAAGTTTGGCATAATTCTGTGGAAAAACGC
Organism: Erinaceus europaeus; assembly: GCF_950295315.1. Lineage (NCBI taxonomy): Eukaryota > Metazoa > Chordata > Mammalia > Eulipotyphla > Erinaceidae > Erinaceus > Erinaceus europaeus. Next base: position 31,678,317 of record NC_080185.1, read on the forward strand.
ATATGAAACCCCTGCCCATAGTCAATAGGGTGTCAGGTCCTTTCCAAATTTTATCAAGTGGGTCTTTACATTTGACTTTAATAGCTGGGAGGCTGGGTGGTGTTTGCCAATGAAGAATAATAGGAGGTTGGTCTGAGTTTTTGTAAATATTAAAGAAATTTAATGTAGTTAAGGCTTTTGCCAGCTGCATATTGGGGGGGTACATTTCCCCTTTTTCTTTATTTAATTGAGCCTTAAGAGTTTGATGGGTCCTTTTGACAATGCCTTGTACCTGTGTATTATACGGAATGCCTGTATTATGAGTAATGTTCCAGGGGGAACAAAAATCTTTAAATTATTTGCTGGTAAAAGCATACCCATTGTTAGTTTTAAGTTGAAGAGGTACCCACATTACAACAAAACAGGAGAGCATACGGCTTATAAGCTTTTTTGAGTTTTCTTCCATCTGAGCTGCCCACACAAACTTAGAGAAGGTATCAATTGAGACGAACACATATTTCTGTTTGCCAAAATTGGTATGTGTGTAACATAAATTTGCCAAAGAGTGTTGACTTTTAAACCTCGAGGATTAAGCCCCAGAGTTTGAATAGCAGGTGTTTTGATTAGACCTGCACAAGAGGAGCATGTAGCAAGAATGTGTTTCAACTGTGCCAGAGGAATATCAGGAAATCGAGCTTGAAGGCCTTTAAGATTAACATGGGTTAGGGAATGAAAGTCAACAGGATTAGAGACAGAGGCTAGGAGAATACCCGTAGAGGCAAGGCTGTCAGCTGCAGCATTCCCTTTGGACAGGGGACCAGGAAGAGGGCTGTGGGAACATAGGTGCTGAACATACAGTAGTTGGGTTCGAGAACAAAGCATAGAGGCAATTTGAATCAAAAGAGGAGAAAGTGTGTTGTCATCAATTCTCACATAAGATTGAGCAAGCCATGGAAGTAAGTTAACAGTATACACACTGTCAGAAAAAAGGCTTCTGGTACAGCTTTTAATGCAAGGAAAACAACATAAAGTTCTTTGTACTGAGGGGAATTCTCAGGAAGCTCAGTAAAGAGAGGTTTGGGGTATCACTGGTCTGGATAATATATAAGGGCAGCAGCTCCCTTTTTTCCACCATCAATGAAGACTGTAGGAGCAGAGGGGATGGGATGTCATTGAGAGAAAAGGTTATGTACTAGTAGAGGCTACAGAGGTAAAGGAGCTATCAAATTATTAGAGGGAAAATGATTATCTAATTGTCCTGCAAAACCCATTAAACTTATGACAAAATAAGAATGGTGGTGTATGAGCCATTCTGTATCTGTGAGAGGAAAGGGAGGAATGATTGGATCCGGTTCCTTTCCTAAGACCTGAACCCATCTATTTCTTCCTTGGCGAACCGTGAATGCTAAGGCATCAATCTCGGTAAGGAGTCTTGGAGCTCTGCCTACTAGCATATGAAGCCATTCGAGAATGCCATGCTTCTGCCACAATGCCCCCACTACCGTGGTGGTGGAATTAAAGATTAGAAGATTTACTGGAGAGGAGGGAGAGAACCAAACGAGGTGCATGTCCTGGAGAGCCTGGTTAACTTTTTCCAGTGCCAAGGAGGCTTTGGGGGTTAACATAAACTTTGAGGAGGGCTGTTTGTTTCCTTTTAACAGATCAAACAGTGGTTGCAGGCAGCTAGTAGGCAGATAAACATACTGCCTAAGCTAATTCAAATTTCCAAGAAAACTTTGTAAGGAATCAAGAGTGAGATTAGAAGGAAAAGTAACACAAGGTTTTAAAGGACGAATCTGAGTTAGGGAAATCACTGAACCTTAGAAAGATATTGGAGGAATTAGCTGTATCTTCTCAGGAGCTACATTGAGTCCACTTCTCTTTAAGGCAGGGATTAGAAAATCACGTAGGGCAGAGAGATCTGTATCTAATTCTCCCCATATTAACACATCATCCATATAATGAAAAACCTTAAGGCCCTTATGAGCATATGGAAAAAGGGCATATTTAACAGCCTCTTAACAAATAGTAGGACTACTGGCCATGTAGGGTGGAAACAGAATGTGACGTAGAGAGGGTGGAGCAAAAAGAGATTGGTGAAAATCAGGGTGTGACAAGGAGAGGGGGCAGAGCAAAAAGAGAGTATGAACAAGAAGGATTAAACCAATACCCTAGAGGCAGGACAGTAGTTAGTTAACAGTGGTTTATGTAAATAGAATACAGTGTTAAGCAGGGGGGATTAAACCAATGAAACAGAAGGGGTTTTAGAAGCAGAAATAGAAGCATACCAACAATTCTCTATACAGAACAATTTGGAGGACCCCCAAAAATGCCCCATAAACTAATCTTGTGGAAATTAATCCACAACAAATCTGGCATCAATCTGTCGTTTTAAATGTTATAAAAAAAACATCGTAACTAACATGTGTTAACTCTCTAAGTAACCTGAGTTTCCTTAAAGTCTAAGGTAAAAATCAGTTAAAAATCAATATATTTTAATTAAATTTGGTCTGAAGACCCTGCTGCACAGAGACTCCTACATGATATTAAATAGGTTAACCTTTAAATTTATTTTCTTTAAAATTCAAACAAGAGTCTTTCAAAATAGGTACTGTTCACATGGGGTATGTCTTCATTTTAAATGGGTGTAACAAAAGGTAGAGAAGACACTATTGATATGTAAAGCTCTCATATACCTTCTCAATTAAAGAGGTGGAACCAGCCTGGGTTAGTGATATATCATACAATGGTTATGCTAATGATCCTCAAACCTGAGGCTTCTAACAGTGGTTCTTCTCTTTACCATTCCATATTTTACTGCAATTAAATTGTTTAAACAACCTTAAATTCATACTAGAAAGGTCTTCCAAAATTATAAAGGTACTTAAATCACTTATAACCATCAAATTATCAATTATGGTAAACTTCTAATTTGTTACATTTTTTTATCTTCACAAGTAAATGATTACAGCTATGTCAGGCCTCCACATGAAGAAGCATCTGTTCTTATGGTAATATATTAAACTATATAAGAAGTCACTTCATATAAAACTTATGTAAATTAACAACAGCATTCACATATTTTTCTACACTTAACTGGTGTATCTCATTTTGCCACTATAGGCCTGCTTTTGTCAGCCAACAATTTAAAGACTTTTCCCCTTTATAACATCACCCATACCAGACATCCCTTACAGCCCAAAAAGACAAATGGTTGTTGGGAAGGCCTGCCAAACACCTAGGCTCAATTAAGTAAAGAAAAAGGGGCAGTACATCCCCCCAATATTCAGTTGGCTAAGGCACTAACTATATTAAACCTCTTTTAATATCTATAAAAATTCGAAATAGACACCCTGCTAACCATGAGAAGCAGATTTGTATGTGTATCTTTTACTGGAATCCCTGGAAATACATTTGGACCCCTGTCCTCTGACATTGCCCACAAGATGGCATGACTACAGCGCCCCCAAAACCAGTGATGTGACCCGGCATGCTCTGAAGAACCTGATTCACAGACTCTAAAGGACAGAACTTTCCTACTGCTCTTCACTTGCCCAAAACTGTCTGCCCTTCCTGTTTCTGCTTTATCTGTCACCTTTTGGTGGTTCCAGCACACTCTCTACAGAAAAGTGGAATTCCAGTGGCTGTCCTCCCCAATCCACATAGACATGCGTCATTTCTTCCCCTGGTCATTGGCATTGGACTGACACTTCTATCAGACTTGCAGGTACACCTCTTGGACACTCACTTTACACTGCTGGGCTTCTCAAGGACTGACTGCAGCAGTCCATGGACTTTGCAGCCATCTGTCTTGGGACTCTGCAGTGCTGAATAGTCCCTTCGCCTGGAAGGCCACAAGCCTCTTCGCCTGGCAGGCTACATGCCCCCTCGCCTGCAGCCCCTGCCCTCAGAGTCAGGAAACGCCCCCTCTCCTTTAGGCCCTGCCCTTTGTTGGCAGGAGACACCCCTTTGCCATTAGGCCCCACAGTCTCTGCACATCAGGCAGCCCCTCTCCACCAACCAGGCCTCTCTTCAGTCTCAAGCTGTTCCTTGCTACTCTTACTTATCACTGCATGTCTTATTCCAGTTCTTTTAAAAATGCCTGCACAACATCATTCAGGTTTCTGCCCAAAAGGTTTCTGTTCACCCCTACAACTGCTAATCCACTAACAGAAATGAAGTCTTTTACAGTTTGACCCATTTATATATGGCCACTAAGAAAGAAGGAGATATCGGGAAATTGTGAGGATGTGGTTGAGCTTGGCAGGGCTTGAACCTGAGGGGTGTGTCTATCCTGTTAGTTTTTCTCTCTACCAAGAGGTTGAACAAGGAGGGACAGTAGTACCCCCAAAGGTGTGCCTCGTCCTATTGTTGTTTTTGCTGGGCTGGCTTCACGTGTGGTTAATAGATGACCAGAAATACATGAATGAGCTGAGAATGCAGTTTAATCTTTATTCATGAGCAGGCAAACAGTCCAACACCTAATCACCACACAATGTGCTTCTCCATCTTTTCTCCTCTGGTGGCAGAGTCAGGAACTCAGGAAGTACATAGGATAGGGGGCAGGGAGAAGGGAGAAGTACAAAACTAGCAAGAGCTAAACCAAATCTCCCGGAGGTGGGGGGAGTGAGACCAAACCAATGTAACAGAAAAGACCACGTAATAGACCACAATGTCAAGCAATGTAACAGAAGCAGAACTAGATCCCAGAAGCAGAACTAGAAGCATACCAACAATTCCCCCCTTTTCTTTTTAATTAATTGACCATAGTATCAGGAGTGTGGGGTGAACAGAAACCTATATCGTACAGGCATTTTCAAAAAAGAAACTGGCACAAACATGGAGAAACAAGTAATAGAGCAACAAGAACCAGTGTGATGCCAAGGGAAGGCCTGAGGGGGACGTTTCTTGCCTCTGTGGGCAAGGCTTTATCAGCTAAAAAACATTTCCTGCCTCTCTGGGCTTCTCTTGCCTCTGGGGCGTTTCTTGCCTTGACGGGCATTTTCTTGACTCTGTGGGCATTACCTAGTAAGGAGGGAGGGGGTATGGCCTATAAAGTCCCAAGGCAGCTGGCTGCAGTCAGTCTTTGAGAAACCCAGCAGCATAAAGGGAAGCTGCTAGTTTTGTGCAGTGTCCAAGAAGTGTACCAGTGAGTCCGATAGAAGTGCCAGTTCAAAGCAGATGTCCATGGAAGAATGCCAGGGGGTGGAACGTTGTATGAGGAAGGTCAGCTGCTGGAATTCTGCTTTTCTGTAGAGAACTTGACAGCTGCAATTCAATTACTTATGAAACAAAACTTGTAGCAGGTTAGAAGTTTACCACAATAGATAACTCGATGATTATAATTGGTTTAAGTATCTTTATAGATTTGGAAGGTCTTTTTTGTTTCATTTTAAGGCTCCTAACCAATCTAAGGGCAATAAAATGTGGTAAGACAAAGAACCACTACTAGAGCCTCAGGCATGAGAATCATTAGTATAACCATTGTGCAATCCACCATTTCTAATGGAGAAGGTATTTGAGAGCTTCACATATCAACAATGTCTTATTTAACCTTTTGTTACACCCATTCAAGATGGAGACACACCCTAGGTGTGCACAGGTTTTTTTAGACCAACCTAGCTAAAATATATTGATTTTTTTACTAATTTTTACCTCCGACTTTAAATGTAAGTTAATTTTACCTTTATGAGAATTATGTTGAAAACCCTTTTCATTTAACTTTGCCTGGTAAGAATGTAGCCTTAAATTTACATTTTTAATCTTAAAGTTTATGTTTACCAAACTTCGAACACACACATAAACATGGTCTTCAATACAAAAGGAGGAAAACTTTTGTTACGGAGACATGTCATTTTAAACACGAATTTAGATCTGTACTGTCTTAGTTGTTTGGGGGGTGCGTTGTCTGGCGGTGGCTTCTTGCGCAACTTCAGCTCCAGGAATTGCAGGTTGCGATCTCTGTAGGGATCTCTGTGTATTCTAGCTCCTCTGCCTTCAGAGACAAGCTGGGGATCTCGGCCAGGGGTCCTAGTCCCGGCAGGGAGCCCGCGGTCTCCAGGTGGTCTGGGATCTGCCTAGTCTTCATAGCAGGTGCTCCAGGGTGGTGGCCAGGATGGGCTGCACCCCTGCCCGCCATGTCTGCTGCCCTACTTTCAGAGGCCGAGCAGTGTGGAGGGAGCCCACACCCAATGTTCCACACCACGCGGCAGTGAGCCGGCTCCTGAGGGCAGGTGTTGGGCAGAAACCACAGTGTGGCCCAGAGAGAAATGTTCCAGAAACAGAGAAACAGTCTCATGAAGAAAGGGTAGAGGTCTTTGGAAACCTCTTCACAAGCAGAAAAGCAGCCCATAGTGGATAGGTAGCCAAAGTCTTCACTTATCTGGTGGATGGGCAGGTCAGGTCTCATGTTGGTGCACCATCCTATCTGGCTCCCTGCTTCACAAAGCTCCCTGCATTCCTGATATTATGGCCATTAGATAAAAAGAAAGGGGGAGATGTTGGGCATTAAGCCAGCCTCCCCCCCGGCTCTGCTCCATTCTCCATTGCTGACACTATGGCTTATTTACATAATCATTGTACCTGAAAGAAACCCCGCCCATTTCTTTGGTCTGTCTTCTTTCTACCTCAAGACCTGCCCTGCCTGCACGGTAACATTAATCCCACCAGTTAAAACCATTGCAACAGCTGCTAAGGAAGCTCCCAGTGTGCATTTTTCCTTTCTCCACCCCTTTTTCCTAGCCATTTCCATTTCTGACTTGCCACTTCCTGTTTTATCCTATAAAAGAAACTTCTGTTTCTGGTTTGTCTCTCTTTCCGTGTCCCAACCTGGAGGAAGGCAGGCGTGCAGACAGGGAGGTGGACATAGGGCATTGAGGTTTGGCACCACGTGGCTTATAACCCGCTGTGCTCACACCCCAATCATCTTTCATCTTCTTTTCTTCCTACCTTTGCTTTTTGTATTCACTGACATTCATTTGTTAATTATTTTATGGCAGAAATATCTCTCAGAGTGAACTCCCTGTGTGTGTGTGTGTGTGTGTGTGTGTGTGTGTGTGCTTGTGTGTCTTTTCTACTTTCTTTTCTCCTCTTTCTATCATTAGAACTTATAATGGACAGTAGATTTACATAATTGTCTACCCTTGGTTTCCCTTTTTTCCATTCTCTTTCTTTTGCTTTTGGTTATGTTTACTATTTTTTTCTTGGACTGGAGGTTTTGTTTGACTAACTGATACTGGTTGAACTGCATCAATCCTTGCTTCAGTTTCTACTATTGTAATTTCTGAGGATTGGGACTGCATTTGTGAAAAGTCTTTAGTATATCAGGTGAATACTCAAAACACAACAACTGAAGAATGACAAAGCAGGAGAATACAAACCACATCATTAAAAAGAGGGTTAAATCAAGAGCAAATAAAACTGCTACCACAATGAATCAACAAGAGCCCAGAAGAAACTCCAAATTAGTCAGAAGTAGCCAAGGATAAGAAAAGTATGCAAGCAATAATAAACCTAATAATCACATAAAAGAAAACAATGATGAAATAGTATCTGCTTAGACTTAGATACCCTCCTCATCTACTTCCTATTACAATTCCCTCACTCACTCCAAAGGTAGACTTATCAAAGCAAGGACTGCAAAATCTGAATAAGGACAAGAGACTAGCATATTTTTTAATGACTATTTAGTCACTATCAGGCCACCTCATCAGCTGGAGGCCTAGGTGGGGAGTCATGAAACTCCCAAATAGACATGATTTTCGGGGTATCTCCCTCTCTCTCTCTGGTGGGGTGGTCTCCAGGGGAAAGGTAACAGGATGGTTCTTTCTCGCTCACAACAGGGGTTACACAAAGTAAAAGACACCAGAGGACTTTTAGTGTGCCTAGAATCTGAGTCCTAGAATCCCAGAATCCTAGAATCCATTTATTAGCAAAGTGGACATGAGTTAAATAGAAAAGCAATGGAGGTAATTATTGTTGAAATATGTCAGAAATTACAGGTCTCTTAACAGTCAGCATGCCCCTAAGCTAGGGGGCTGGTATGACAGGAATTGATGAGATACAAGACAGTTCTCCATGACACAAGCAACTTAATTATCCAAAGGTATTTGAGAGAAGCATAGGGGTTAAACCCATAGGGTGAAACAGAGAAAAGATGAACATCAAAAGGCCATATAGTTTGCAATTTCTCTTGTCTGGGGTCTGAGGTGTATGATGAAGTGTGTGATAAGGTGTGTTCTTCTGTGATCAGAAGGTGACTTTGAATAAGTGAATCTGTGGCCATGTGGCCTGCAGTTAATGGAGGGAAGTACTGGGGTTTCTGTGGGCCTGAGAGTCAAGAAGGAAAGAACCAAGTCTGAGTTTCCCCCCTTATGCTCACCTTGGTTGAGAGAGACTTACCAAGAAGTTATCTTCTCAGACCTCCATCCAAGGATGGGGGTTGTTCTCCCCAAGCTCTATCAGGCTTACACATTTTCCCAACACATGAAGGGCCTAGAACTTGAATAAATCTCTCTCTCCATTGTTACTGGTCATCTTTATCAGGAAAACCACAATAGACCCCTTTGTGGACCCCAATAGGACCTTGCCCTCAACTTGGATCCACAATGGTAAAGAATATTCCATCCTCTGAAGGGAGGATGGAGAAAATACTCTATGCTCCACCCAAGGAAGATGGTCCTAACATCCAGGTAGCTTGAAACATTCCTACTTATGACCACAGAATGTGAACTTAGATCTACAGGGATATGAGGTCACATAGGCTTTTAAGGTGAATATAGGCCCCAGATCAGATAAAATCGATGGGGTTTACAGTCAATATTTATACACCTTTCCCATATTTGGGAAATTACAGTCAGTAATATTGCATTAATAATTATTAATAATATTAATAATTATAGTCAATAATAATTATACACCTTTCCCATATTTGGTGTATAAATATTAAAAATATACACTTTTCCCATATTTGGAGCTACTTTCTTCTTTGATTCAGCTTTCTGATTCTTTTTCCAAGCATGACATCATCTCCCTGGACAATAACTTGGTTCCACCTTCCTATAAGATTTCAGGCTCAGGAAAAAAAAAAAAGTATAGCCAAAGGCCCTTTGGAATATAGCTAAAATAGACCTAACTATCTACAAAATGGAAACTGGCCCCTCAATTCTTCATCTGCACTATTCCAGCCTTTAGATTTATGATTAGTCAACTACTTGTTTGGCTTTATATGTTAACTCTCTTTTCAACCACCACATTCCAGATGCTAGCATGATGCCTACCAGACTTCCCTGGACAGACAATGTATCCTGAAGCTCCACTTCTCCAGACCCCAACCCCAATAGGAAAAAAAGAGAGGCAGGCTGGGAGTATGGATTGATCTGTCAACGCCCATGTTCAGTGGGGAAGCAATTACAGAAGCCAGAACTTCCACTTTCTGCATCCCACAATGACCCTTGGGTCTGTACTCCCAGAGGGATAAACAGTAGGAATAACAATAAGTGTCCTTTGATTATATATACATATATATATATATATATATATATATATATATATATATATATGTATATATATTTGCCAATATATCTCTTGTCTAATTGCATACAGCATTTCTTCTAAAGATTGTCAAAGGATTATAATGATTTTGATGATTTCAGAATAGATTAGGAGATATTCCTTATTTACTTTCTTTTGTATAGTTAGTTGTAGATAGAGTGATTGAAGGAGATGAAGTAGGGGGTATGAGAGGAGGATGTCTAGACCCTGGTAGCAAATATTTGATTAAACAGTTTATGATGACTTCTTTAGGCCTTTCTACTTGATTGCTGAGCTTATTGAATCTTAGCCTAATCACTGCAGACAATTAAGCACTTTTACTTTTTATGTGTATAGTTTGCCCTAACTGGGGCCGGGTGGTGGTGCACCTGTCTGAGCACACATATTACAGTCTACAAGGACTGAGGTCTGACCCCTGGTTCCCTCCTACAGAGGGAAAGTTTTTCAAGTAGTGAAGCAGTGTTGCAGGTGTCTCTCTGTCTGCCACTTTATCTCCCCTATGCTCTTGATTTATGACTTCCTTTAGTCAATAAGTAAATATATATAATTAAAGAAATTGAAGCATGTGAGTTGCAATCATTCAAAGATATATCTCCTTACCTGTGGATATATATAGAGTAATTTTTCATCTTTATATACGTATGTTAGTGTAAAGCTACTCATCTGTTAATAAAAATTAAAATGATGGCATAATTTTCTTTGCCTCAACTTGAATGAAACTTGAAGGAATCATGTTCTTGAGACAAACCAAAAAGAAGACAAATTCCAAATGATCTTATAGGTGGAACTTAATTTAAAAAGACAGAAAGGGAAAACATAATGTAAAGCTCGAACTGAGTGTTGTGTATTGAATCAAAGTGAAGGGCCCTGTGGAAGAAGAGAATAGAAACATGGAAAGGTTATTAAGGGCATTGTGAATAATAGCAGAAAAGGAATTATGGTAGGAATAAGAGTATCCTGCAAACATTTATCATGGAGAGATAAGAAATTTTACTCATTTTTATCTTAGTGGCCCAAAATTAGAATATTGTCACAATCTTTCTGTATGTTTATTGATATGACAATATACATTTTGTCCCTCTTAATCTAGTTATGGTAGATTTCATTGATTGGTTTACATGTATTGAGCCATCTTTGCACACCAGGAATTAATACTTTTTTAAAAAAAAACTTTTTTAAAAACTCTATTTATTATTGGATAGAGACAGAGGGAAATTGGGAAGAAGGGGGAGATGGAGGAGATAGAGTAATCCGGGAGGTGGTGCTGTGATAAAGCTTTGGACTCTCAAGCATGAGGTCCCGAGTTTGATCCCAGGCAGCACATGTGCCAGAGTGATGTCTGGTTCTTTCTCTCTACTCCTGTATTTCTCATAAATAAATAAAATCCAAAAAAAAAAAAAAAGAGGGAGAGAGACACCTGCAGCCCTGCTTCATCACTCCCTCTGTAGGTGGGCACTGGGGCTTGAACCTAGTTTTTGCGCACACTATAATATGTGAACTTAACCAGGTGTGCCATAGCCTGGCTCTGGAACAAATTCTTCTTTGTCAAAATGCATGAATATATTTTTTTTAATTTCTTTATTGGGGAATTAATGTTTTACATTCAACAGTAAATACAATAGTTTGTACATGCATAACATTTACAGTTTTCCATATAACAATACAAGCCCCACTAGGTCATCTGTCATCCTGCAAGAATATTTTAATAATCTTAATGTAATTTGTTTAATTTAGTTCAGAAAGAATTTGTTCAAGATCTTTACCATGTGTTCAGAGGTATTAGTCTTTAGTTTTCTGTTTTATATGTATATTTTCTTCATTTGGTCTCAAGGTAATATTTGCCTTATAAAATTATTTGCAAGAGTTCCATTTTCTTCAGTTTGGGGTAAAAATTTGAAAATTATAGGAAACATATCATTACTGAAAGTTTTCTATGAGCCACTATTAAAATCCTTTGGCCTTGGTAGAAGAATTATTTTAAAATCACAAACAGTATCAATAAAATAGCTTCACTGGATATAATTCTTCTTCTTCTACAGGCCATGGCCGGTGCGCCGCTATGTTCCATCACTGGGGAGCCAGAGACGACCCGAACTGCCCCTGTGGCTATAGACAGACTATGACCCACATAGTCAACGACTGCCACCTCTCCAGATTCAAAGGAGGTCTCGAAACTTTACATCAGGCTCAACCTGACGCTGTTGACTGGCTACGGAAGAAGGGCAAACGCTAGAAGAAGAAGAACTGGATATAATGTTGATCTGCCATGTTTTAGCCCAGATCCAATATCAGCTCTGAAGCATTGAAGGACATTTCAGTGCTATGGTTACTTTCATTTTCTCTTTTTCTCTCTGTTTATATCTAAAAACAAAAATATATTAATAATAACCATGATCAACATTTCAAGTCAAGTAACTGTATGGATATTCCTGATGAGTGCAACGTGGCACAAAAATTAAGATATGGATTAGGAAGATGAAGATAAAAAGTGATAATAGCCAAGTAAAATGATTATCTAGTCAGGAAAATTACATGGGAGAGAAAACAACAATGAACTTTGAACTGGGTGTAGCACACTGCACCATAGCAAGACTGGGGGAGGAAGGGAAGAAATAAAGTTGAGAGTCTTGAGGGTACTGGTGTATGACAGTGGGAAAGGAGTTAAGTTGGAAGTGAGAATGTTCTGCAGACATCTATTATGTTGAAAAGTAAAAATTGTACCCAAGAGTGAATAACTGTATTGTTAACTACTAAGCCTTCAGCAAAATGATAAAAATAAAATAATTTATTTATTTGATCTATAAATTTCTCAGCTATAATCTAAAATTTGGCATTTCTTGTCATCAGAAACAAACAGAGAAAATGGTATTAATTAAAATAGAGGTATTATTTAAACATTACTTTTAAATGTTTTAAATGGTAATAAATTTCAGATTATGTCTAATGTAAAACTTCTAATACCTTTATAGAGAAAAGTTAGGAACTTTGGGAGATTTATTTTATTCATTTAGAAAAAGTCCTCAATTTTGTAATTTTATAAATTACTTCCTAGTTTATCACTTCAATAAAAATCCCAATAATATTTTTCATGGAACCTAAGATGGTGAATTTTTAAAATACCAACCATACATAAAAAGACTGAAATCTTTTGTGACACTAAAATTAGATTTTTTTATCATGAAATATATCTTTCTTGAATATAATAAGCCAGAAACAGAAGACATTAGCAATACATGTGAAGACAAGAGATAAAGAGCCAGATAATATAATTACTCTGTGTTTTTAAAGACAAATATTTCAGTGGAAATAATGACTTCAAAAATATTTCACATGAGATAAAGCTCAAATTTCCAATTAAAATATAATTAGTCCTTGATTAGATACCACATCATAATGAGATGCTACCCACTAAATTACTAAGAAAAAAAAAGATTGTTAGTGTACAAAGTTGGTTACATTTAAATGCAACTAGAGCTAATATACTTTTGTTATAAAAGTAGACTTTAAAGGGGCAGAGCCAAGATGGCGACTTGAAGAAACACCTGGTATGAGCTCTGCAAAGGAGCTACTTTTAATCTGGGATTCTCAGAAAGGGTAGGATTTTTTAGACCAACAATGCAGAGGGAGAGCAAGGAGTGGTCAGGATAACACAAAGGAAGAGTCATATAACCCATTCTTTGGCTGGCAAACAGAGGCCATAAAGATCAAAGGAAAGGAGGATCATTGGCTTGGTTATTTCTGAACTCATCCCCCCACACCCCTAAGCCAGCCCCCACTGGCTGGCCAGATCCTCCTAGCAGGTTTCCTGTGGAGCTATTTTCATTACCGAGATTCCTGACTCAGCAGGGTTTTACCCAAAGCCCTTTCCCCCCTCTTTTTGAAAGGGGCTGGAGCTCTATTTGAGTGACAGAATACCTGACCAGTAAGGGCCTGAGTCCATCCTGGGAAAGACTAGCTTTTACCTCTAGAGTTTTTTTTCTTTTCCCTCCAGGGTTACTGCTGGGGCTTGGTGCCTGCACTGCAAATCCACTGTTCCTGGAGGCAATTTTTTCCCTTTTTTGGGCCTTGTTGTTTATCTTTGTTGTTATTATTATTGTTGTTATTAGTGTCATTGTTGCTAGATAAGACAGATGGGAAGACAGAGAGGGGAGAGAGAGATAGACATCTGCATGCTTGCTTCACTGCCTGTGAAGCAACTCCCCTGCAGGTGGAGATAATGGGATAAGATCTTCATATGCCATACATCAGACAAGAGACTAATATAATAACCAAACTTTAAAAAGAGCTCAGGAAATTTAGCATCACACTCCCAGATCTCTAACTATATTATAAGGCTATCATCATCAAAACATCCTGGTACTGGAACAAAAATAGTCACACAGATCAGTGGAAAAGAATTCAAAGCCCAGAACTATACCCCGACACCTATGGACATCTAATATTTGATAAGGGAGCCTAAAGTATTAAATGGAGGAAGGAGGCTCTCTTAAGTAAATGGTGCTGGGAACACTGGGTTGAAACATGAAGAAGAATGATACTGAACCACTTTGTGTTACCAGAAACAAAAATCAACTCTAAATGGGTCAAGGGCCTGGATGTTAGACCAGAAACTATCAAATACTTAGAGGAAAACATTGGTGGAACACAAACAAAAAAACAAACAAAAAAACCAATGGAACTACATCATATTCAAAAGCTTCTACACAGCCAAAGAAACCATCACACAAACAGACCCATCACAGAATGGGATAAGATCTTCATATGCCATACATCAGACAAGAGACTAATATAATAACCAAACTTTACAAAGAGCTCAGGAAATTTAGCAAAAAAAAAAAAAAATCTAACCCATCCAAAAATGGGCAGAGGATATGAACAGAATATTCACTACAGAAGAGATAAAAAAAACTAACAAGCACATGAAAATTTGCTCCAGGTCACTGATTGTCAGAGAAACTGAAATAAAGACAACACTGAGATACCACCTCACCCCTGTGAAAATGGCATATTCTAAAAGGACAGCAGCAACAAATGCTGGAGAGGCTGTGGGGACAAAGGAACCCTTCTGCACTGCTGGCTGGGATGTAAATTTGTCCAACTTCTGTGCAGAGCAGTCTGGAGAACTCTTACAAGGCTAGACATGGACCTTCCATATGATCCAGTAATTCCTCTCCTGGGGATATACCCCAAGGACTCCATAAAACACAACCAAAAAGATATGTGCACACCTATATTTGTAGAAGCACAATTCATAGTAGCAGAAACCTAGAAGCAACCCAGGTGTCCAACAGATGAATGGCTGATAAATCTGTGGTATATATAAACAATGGAATACTATGCAGATATTAAGAAAAATGAACCCACCTTCTCTGAACAATCTTGGATGGAGCTAGAAGGAATTATGTTAAGTGAGCTAAGTCAGAAAAACAAAGACAAGTATGGAGTGATCCCACTCATCAACGAAAGTTGAGAAAGAAGAAGAGAAATGGAAATTCAAAGCAGGATTTGACTGAGTTTGCAGTAGGGCACTAAAGTAGAAATTTCTCTTGGTTGATAATGAGAGTGGATATTCCACTTCACTGGGGGGAGGTAGTGGGGAGAATGTGGTGGGAATGGTGTTTATGTACACACCTAATAATTTGTAGTCATATAAATCATTATTTAATTAATATTAGAGGGGAAAATTGATTGAATGTCTCAAACTTTTTAATGCATAGAACATAGGCTGAGTCTTTGATATGTTGATTCTCTTTAAAGCTTAGACTAGAGAGAACAGAAACAACTGGTAGCTATATATAAACAGTGTCAAAGGACATAAAGTTTGGTGATGTTATGTATGATACAGCAAATCCTAACAAAGGAATTTTCAAAGTTAACCCAATTGCCAAATGATTTGATTATAGCAATAACTATCTACTGCCTTCTTAAATCCTAAGACAGCAGGAAACTCCCACTTCCTCTAGAGAGCCTATATGTCCCCCTGTTCTGTAAGATCTAGGGTGGAGCTCACTTTTCTGAATACGTCTCTCAATTTATACCAAATGATATTGCGTCTGCTGATTACAACCTAATCAAAGAGTACCACATCGTCATGCTTCACTTCAGACTGTGTCGAGTGATGTGAGGCGTGGAATTTCAACCCTTCAGCCTCATTACTTGGCCACCAGGTTCCAGATGGTACCATGATGCTAACCATATTTCCCTGGGCAGATACCCTACCAATGTGTATTGGAGCCCCACTTCCCCAGATCCCCATCCCACTAGGGAAAGAGAGAGACAGGCTGGGAGTATGGATGGACCTGTCAATGCCCATGTTCAGTGGGTAAGCAATTACAGAAGCCAAACCTTCCACCTTCTGCACACCATGATGTCCTTTGGTCCAGGCTCCTAGAGGGATAAAGAATCGGAAAGCTATCAGGCTATGGGATGGGATATGGAGTTCAGTTGGTGGGAATTGTATGGAGTTGTACCCCTCTTATACTATGTTTTTTGTCAGTGTTTTCTTTTAAGACATAAAAAAATAAAATAAAGTCAAAGTGGATCAAACACCTGGATAATAGACTAAACACTCTAAAATTATAGAACCAGATGCTGGGCTAGAGTGGGGGAGCCTCTTCTCAGTTGTGTACTCTCTGGATTGGAGAGAACACGACCAGAGCCAGCCTGGGCTGCTACTCAGTGACGGTAGAGAGATGACCTAGGAACAGAGTTGGTGGTGGTGAGGTGATTCAATTCTTCATTGATCAGAAGAGAGCCAAGGCTTTTAAGAGTCAGACCCAGAAGTGGCAAGTCAGAAATGGAAATGGTTAGGAAAGGGGCAGAGAAAGGCAAAAGGGCTGGGAAAGGTAGGAACTTCCTTAGCAACTGTTGGGAGGGTTTTAATTGGTAGGATATATAATACCCTGCAGGCAGGGAGGGTCTTGAGGGTAGAAAGAAGATAGATCAAAGGAATGGAATAGGTGGGATCTTTCAGGCAAAACAATTATTATGTAGATAATAAGGGAGCAGGTCATAGTATCAGGAATGCAGGGTGCTTTGTGAGACAGGATGGATGTACCCTCAAGTCAAGCCCTGCCAAGCTCAACCACATCCTCACAATTTCCCCTACAAGCATGTCTGGGAATATTGTATAATGATCATGAAAAAACCTTTCATAAAAGAAACAGCAATATTGTAGGTTCAATCCCCAGCACCACCATGAGTCAGAGCTGAGAAGTGTCCAGAAAAAAAAGTTATAGGAAACCACAACTATAAAGTTTGCAGGATTTCATGTTAGAGACTTTACCTCATTTGGAAAATTAACCCCATGGGCATGGGATATGAAATCAAGATAAATATATGGGATTACACAAAACTAAAAAGTCTTCTGCAATTGAAATCAAACTATACAAGGACAACCAAGCATCCCAAGAAATGGGAGAAGATATTTGCACAACATATATCTGACAAGCAACTGATATAAGGTATCAACAAAGAATAATAACCTTCAAATAATAAATAAATATTAAAAATAATATACCAATTAAAAAGTGGGCAAAAGAACTAAGACTATTTTTTGTTTTGGAGAAGTATCCCCTGTTTAATTAATTAATTAATAAAAAGGAAACATTGACAAAACCATAGGATAAGAGGGGCACAAATCCACACAATTCCTACCACCAGAACTCCATATCCCATCCCCTCCCCTGATAGGTTGGGTCATTTCTAGAGATTCACTACTCTGGACTTACTTTTTATTTCTGATAAAGACAGAGAGGCTGAAACAAAAAGGTTAAGAAGTAACGACAATGACGCTTTTTTTCATTGTTGTAGTGGCTGGACTTGAATCTGGGAAGCAAATATAACATAGTAACACACTATCCAAGTGAGCTATTTTTCCAACTCAGAATTTTTAAGGCCTCATAACATGCAGTGTACGTAAAGGTGGGAAACATTAAAGAACTACTAGCAGAATTGTATCAATGTGGTTGAATTTGAAAAAAATGCATTTTATTAGTGTATTGAAGTTAAGTCTACCCTTTGATCTTGAAATTTTACTATTACATAATCTAGAGATATATACTCTGATTTTTCACCTCCTCAAATAAAAATCCAAATTCTAGCAATTAAGACATTAATAGGCATTATTTTGCTCTAGCTTATCATTACTTACCTGATTCCATTTTTTTTTCTTTGTCATCACTGAGCTTTCAGTTCTGTGGGAAGACATTTTTAGGCAGAAAAAGATGAAAGAATCAGGCAAGAATGTATTGGTAGAACACACACATTATCATGCACAAGGACCCAGCCTTTGGTGTCCATTTCTGGGAAGGAAGCTTCTCAATGCAGCAAATTTCTGTACTCTCCCTCCCTTACTCCTTCTTCCCCCATCAAAATAAAAATAATAATAATAAAATGTCCACCAGTAGTGGTGATGGAGTAGTTGTGCAGTCACTGAGCCTCAAAAATAACCCTGAAGATTAAAAACAAGAAGAAAATAAAAATAACAATGAGGAGAGAGAGTCATGCCAATAGACCTCAGCAGTGAGACTTATTTTGCTATGACTGAGACTGTCTTGGAGGCTAGGTTTTTATATATTTTCGTTCTCTTTTATGTTTAGTTGAGTCAAACCATAATATTCTTCTATGCTTTCTTAATATTGGTTGTAACCCCAAGTACATTTATTATAATCTATAAACCTACCTTATCATATCTTTGTTACCTAACTTCAGAGCTTACACGATGGTTAACTCACATTGTATATTAATCATGAAATAGTATCAAATATATAGTGACAGGTATTCATGATGATAGCATTGTGTAGATTAGTTGCAGTGTCTTTAAAAGTACTGTTTTTAATAGATGTTTCTGGCAACAGTCCAAATGTCCATTAACAGAATAGTTAAATAAAACATTCTGTATTCATAAAATGAAGGAGTAGGCAGTTGAAAAAAGAGCCAACTATGACTGCAAATATCAGTGCAAATTAAACTTATAGGCATTGTGCATAATTGAAACACAAGTTATATAAAATATTTATTGTATTGTTCCATATATATGAGCTGAAAATGTAAAACTAGAAATGTATGATTAGGACATTATATAGATTTGTTTAGTAAAACCAAAACAGAAATACATAGCTATCGACATGTTTTCAGTATATGATAATGTAGGAGGAAATTGAATCAGAAAATATTTTTAAATTACTGGGAATGTTCTTTATTTACATTATTATTGATTATATTTTATTAGTGATTTATAAAGTTATAAGATAATAGATTTATATTTCTATACCACTCTACCACCAAAGGTCTCTGCCTCCACTCCCTTCTAGTAGTTCTCACAAGGTCATAGATAGGAGTTGAATATACATTCCTTTATTGCAACTTCATGTGTTCTAATTCTCTACATTGCACATATAAGTGAAATTATCCCATAGTTGCCCTTCACTTCCTTAATTACTTCACTAAGCAAAATTGTCATCAATTCCATCCATTTTGTCTCAAGGGACATAATAGTCTTTTTTAATCAGGAGGTTAATGGCTTACAGTACAGTTGTTGGCACATGGGTACAATTTCTCATCTGGTCATGATCAATGGCTGTAAAACATTCTCATACCCACCTTAACTCCTTTTCCATGGTCATGCACTAGAATAACTAAAGAACCAACCCCCCACACCCTCTGACAACCCTTTCCTTGCCCTCCTTCCCCAGAATCCTTTGCTTTGGTGCAATATAGCAAACTAGTTGAAGGTTTACTTTGTGTTTCCCCTTTCTGTTCTTGTTTCTTCAGTTATGTCCATGAGTGTTCATTCTTCTCTTTCTGTTTTATCTCACTTAACATAATTTATTCAAGCTTCATCTAAGATGAGGTGGAAAAGGTGACTTCATTGTTTTGAACAGCTGAGTAATATAATATTCCATTTTGCATATGTGCCATAAATATAGTCCTTTTAGATTGATGAGTAGTGTTACATTGAGTATATACCCTACAAACTACTTCCTGATCTTCTCAAATGAATTATTTTTATTCTATTGCTAAAGGCTTCCCCCAACTCTAAGTATTCCTCATAGGTGTGTGTGTGTGTGTGTGTGTGTGTATGTGTGTGTGTGTGTGTGTGTGTGTGTGTGATTTTCTCCCAATATTTTAAACTTGTAATCAGGAAAATTAAAAGGAACATACCAGAGAAGGACATGGGTCATTTGAGTAATATTCTTTCTCTCAAATTAAATGATAATATTCTGGCAAGACAGCTCACTTGGATAGTTCTCCCTTCTTGTTATAGATGCATCCCAGTTTTGAGCTTATTTCCCAACTCATTGAAGAAAGCTTCAGTGTTGTTGTATCTTTCTTTCCTTCTCTCTGTCCCTATCTATCTATCTATCATCTATCTATCTATCTATCTATCTATCTATCTATCTGTCTGTCTATCATCTATCTATCATCTATCTGTGAAAGTTGAGTTGAAGTGGTGAAGCACTAGCAACAACAAAAACAAATAAATGAATAAATTATGTAAATGTTACTAACATCATTTTTGTTGTATCTTATTATACATATTTATATGTCACATAAATATCAGATATATTGTTTTATATGCATGAATATATGTAATTGAAAAAAATTTAAAGTCTCAAAATATAACTAAGTGGGTATAACTTTAGATGGGGTGGTCAGAGGCAATCTTGATAGAAAGATGATATTTGAACTGAATCAGAACAATGTGAGAGTAATATACACAAAGTAAATCCAAAGACTCTGAGCAAGGACTGAAAGAAGATCAGAAAAGGAAAAGATTGGAGGAAAAAAGAAAAAAGGAAATTCACTTTAATATTTAGTGGCATTATATGGCAGAAGGATATTTATTCTGGATAATGGCAGGAGAGTAGAAATAACGCCAGTAGGAACACATTATAAGAGACATTTCAGTACAGAGGAGGATTATTTTTCTTTCAAATCACTTTACTGGAGAAAAATAATAATTTACAAGTCAGTTGTCACATGGGTACTGTTACTTATTCCCTTGTGTTATTTATTTGTGTGCCAGTTCCACCACCAGTTAACATTTTCCTCCACTATTGAGCACTGGATTTCCAACACCCTCTCAATCTCCTCCTGCTCCCCCCTTTAGAGTTGCTGGCTCTGCTACAACAACATCAGCTAGTCTACGTTTCATCATATATTTCCCCTTCCATATAAAAAATGTTTAGTATTAAGAAATGAACACATCTTCTCTTTCCTTACATCTTGGATGACACTTGAAGGAATCATGGTGATGGAGATAAGCCAGAAAGATAAAAAGTACCGGAACCTCACTCATAGGCACAATTAAGAAATAAAAAAAAATTTTTTTTTTCCATTTGTGAGATTGCAGTAGAAAGAGAAATACCCACAAAAGCATCTAACCTTTCACTAAGCCTATAGTGGCCATTAGGTATGGCAGAACTCATTGAAGTGAGATGGCTCAATTCTATTAGTCCGTTATTTAAGTCAATGAAACAATCCTACACCAATGCTTGAATCCCTGAAGGCAGGCAGTTCTAATAATTTGAGATAATCTTTTAGTTAATTTTGCAGGTGCTGTTAGAAAAAAAACCCAGCTGGCTTGAATAAAATTGCCCTCCAGATGCCAGCTAGCCATGATATTATAGAGTTTTTGATAGTTTTCAGAATAACATATGAGATAATATTAGGTTTTTAAAATGCCAATTGAGATCTGATTTTTGGTGCATTTAATCCAATGGTTTTTCAGAAAGAGTTTCAGTTCTATACTGAACAAATGACCTTTCTTTTTCTTTTCCTTTATTCCGCAAATTAAACCTTTCTGTCCATACTTCTCACAATCCCTCCTTCTTTCATCTCTCTAAAAAACAAAGAAGCTAAAATATACTCATAGGAATTGAACATATTTCAAAATATTCTTTTTCTTTAAATTAATTTCTAAAATGAAAAAATTGACAAGACCATAGGATAAAAGCGGTACAATTCCACACAATGCCCACCCCCAGAGCTCTGTATGCAATCCCCTCCCTTGAAAACTTCCCTATTCTTTATACCTCTGGGTGCATGGACCCAGGATCAAAATAGGGTGAAGAAGATGGAAGGTTTGGCTTCTGTAATTGCTTCCCTGCTTAACATGGGCATTGGCAGGTCGATCTATACTCCCAGCCTCTCTCTCTCTTTCCCTAATGGGGCAGAAGTAAAGGGGGACTGGACTTTAGGACACATTGGTCTCTGCCCAGGGAAGTCAGGTTGGCTTCATGGTAGCATCTGGAACTTGGTGGATGAAAAAAGAGTTAAGATATAAAGCAGAACAAATTGTTGACTAATAATGAGCCTAAAGGCAAGGATATTTCAGATGAAGATTTGGGGTCTCTGTTTTGGAAAAAGCTAGTAGGTCTATTTTAGGGATATTCCAAGGGGGCATGACTTTACTAGTTTTAATATTCAGGTGGACCCAAGATATTGTCTATGGAGATGGTGTCATAGTTGGTAAAAGGACTAGAAAGCTGTATCATGGAAGAGAATAGCTCTGAAATGTGGGGAAAATATATAAATATTGTTAACTGTAAACCCCATTGATTTGATCTGGGGGCCAATTTCAGCACAGGAGTGTATTTAACCTCTGCATCCCTGTAGGTCTGAGCTTGCATTCTGTGGTCATGGCTAGGAACATTCCAGGCTTCACTAATTTCAGGACTCATCTTCCTCAGGTGGTAGAAAATGTTGTCCATCCTCCCTTCAGAGAATGGAACAGTCCTTATCATTGTTGATCCACGATGAGGATCCTATAGGCACCCACAAAAGGGCAAGTTCCTATAGGCACCCACAAAGGGTTCAATTCTGTTGTTCCTGATGGATATGACCACTGACAGTGGAAAGAGGTCTGGACCCATCATGTCTGTATAGGAATCTTGGGACTACATGACTAGAGGCCCAGGAGATGTGGTGGCCAGGTAGTGACCAGTCATCATTAAAGTATGCTGGTCTCTTGTCATTATCTAGATTCTGTAATCCTTACTTTGTTTGACAAGGTTAGCTTTGGAGTGATTGAGGGAAGTGAAATAAAAGTAGATGAGGAAGGTATCTAGATCTAAGTAGAAACTTTTGATTAGGTACTTTATGGTGTCTTTTTTGGGTCTTTCTACTTGCTTGCTGCACTTATCGAGGCACTGCAAACTTGTACACTTTTGCATATATATATCTCCTAACATATGGATACAAGTGTACATATGCCCTATATAATGGACAATAATCTATTTGTAGGATCTGAGGCTTTGTTAGGAAGTGCACCACTGGAAATGGAATTAAGGAATCCTGTGAGCTATGAAAGGAATCACCAGAGTAATGAATCTGGAGGGTTGACATTCCATGCCTGTCATCTCTGGACACAGTCTGAATTGAAACTTGCTGAGGTCGTAGTGGCTGCATTGACTAGGCTGAGCCCAGCAGATGCAGGATAACTTGTTATGAATTGAGATAGGCATGCAGGAAAGTGAGCCCCACCCCAAAGTTTCCACGACTGGGAGAAATATGGGTTTTATAGAGAATGGGGAAGATTCTTGCTGTCTTAGGGTTTAAGAAGGCAATAGTTATTTTTATAACCAAATTATTGGAAATTTTTATAATTTTTAATAACAAAATTATTGGTTTACTTTGAAAATCTCAATGTTAGGATTTTCTGTATCATGTAAGATATAAACGTAATTTATGTCCTTTAATGCTGTTACATATAGCTGTGTCTTGAAAAAGTGATGCTACCAGTTGCTTCTGTTTTCCCTGGTCTAAGATTATATGTGATGTAATATTTAAAAGGAAAAGTCACTATTAGAAATGCATTGACAATTTAATCCTATTGTTAATATTCAATCAAGTTACTATTCTGAAGTCTTAAGTGCTTAGATTGAAGGAACATGTACTCAGAATGGTCGTTTATGCATCAAAACATTTGAGACCTTCAATCCATTTTCCCCTCTCATATTTATTATATGCTAATTTCTAATACTATAAGTTAATAGGAGTTTATTATATGCTAATTTCTAATACTATAAGTTTAATAGGAGTCTGAATCTGCACTGAGTTTCCCTTTCTGTTCTTCTTTCTCAACATATATATATATATATATATATATATATATATATATATATATATATATTTCCTATTTTCAAGAATTTTATTTTCTGTATCTTTTCTTGACACGTGTTGTGGTCATTTCCTGGGCTTCACTGCTCTGAAAAAACTTTTAAAATACTCATATCACCTTATTGGGGAAAATAATTATTTACAAGAAATTTTTCTTACCTATTTCCTATTTCTCCATGATAGGTGTCTATGTCTTACTCACACCAACAACTAAAGTCTTCCTCCAACACCATCCACTGTGTCTCCAATGTTCATACAAAGATTTCCTTCTTCCCCTTTGTAGTTATTGGTGCTACTGCAATAAACCACAATGAGTTCAAACTTTATCCTGTGATTTCCCTTTCTTTGATTCTCAAGTTCCACCTCTGAGTGAGATCATTTGTTATTTGTCCTTATCCTTTTGATTCATCTCACTTAAAATTATTCTTTCAAGTTCCACCAGTATGTAGTAAATTAGACTTCATAATTTCTCACAGATGAGTAAAATTACTATATATATATATATATATATATATATATATATATATATATATATATGTGTGTGTGTGTGTGTGTGTGTGTGTGTGTGTGTGTGTGTGTGTGTGTGTGTATCATGACTTTCTTAACTACTAATTTTGCATTGGACATTTGAGTTGTTTGCTAACTTGGACTTTTAAAAATAGTACTGCCGTGAACATAGTTGTACATAGTTCGCTTCATTGTTTTTTTCTGGTCTCTGTATACATTCCTAGGAGAGAAATTACTGCATTATATGGTAGAACCATTTTATACATATTGAGGAAACTCCAGTTTGCCACAGGACTGGACTGCATTATATTTCAAACAAAACTGCAGAAGCATTTCTATTCTGTACAAAATTCAACAGAATAGAGTTGAAATTCCAGAAAATTAAATGGAGAAAGGAGAATCAGGTGAGATTGTCTGTGTTTAGTATGGCATGTACATAGACAGAGAAAGGAGTATCTAGCCAATAAATGGTAAGGAAAATTTGATTAAAACACACCAAAGAATAAAAACAGAACCACAACATGTAACCACGTACTAAACCATGTACAAAACTCCAAATACATAAAAAATCCCAACGTTAGACTAGAAACCAACAAATGCATAGAAGAAACATTGACAAAGCATACCATGTTGTTTGTTTCAGACATGTTTTTGGAGACTAAAGCCCAAGAGCAAGGTAAACAAAAGTAAAAGTAAATCAGTGGAACTGATTCAAACTGAAAAAAAAAATAAGGAAAAAAAAACTTCTGAACAGTAAAAGGAACCATCATCAGATTGAAGCTGTGTACAAACTATACATTAAACAAAGGACTATTAATCAAAATCTGCAAAGAGCTCAACAATTTAAATATGAGAAAAAAAAACAACCCTATTAAAACAGGGAAAGGACATGGATAGAATCTTCACCTAAGAAGATATTCAGATGATCAATAGAGAAAAGATAGTCACCTGTGAGAATGTCAACCATTAAAAGGAAAATATGCTTTTTGCACTTGTAATAGTGCAAGTTGCAGAGCCACTGTGATGCATGTGGAAACCAGAGCTGCACCTCCTTCACGGCCTCTCCAGCCAGCAGGGCACTGGAGATGAGTGCTGCCCTCAGGCCGTGCCAGCAGCTCAAACTCAGAATTCTGGTCTCATGGCCCAGGTGGCAAGCACTGCAGCTGGCATGGCTATTGACTCTGCTGTGGGGGACATCACTGACCATGCCATCCCTGGGGGCTTCAGCGGAAGGAGCAGTGCTGAGCCCGCTAGGCTTGACATCACTTACCAGGAGCCTCAGAGATTCTAGCCAGTGTACCAGCAGCAGCAACAGCATTTTGGCCCATGCCACTGTGAAATGAAGCAAATTTTTGAGTGTGCCCAGAATAAAGGGGCCCTGAAGCTTCGATAAGGTTTCAATGAGGTGTTGGAGCAATGCAGGTTTGCAAATGGATTGTCCTAATCAACATGTTCAAATTGAAGGCATGGAAAATCACCTCTTATGACCACGTTAATTTATCATGAAAATAAAATGACCTATCTTAGATCATTTAACAACCTCTTTGCTTCAGAATGGCAATCTGGAAGAATTAGTCTTATCTCAGTTCACTGAAATGGTATTGAGTTTGGGGCTGGAACATGCTCATGTGGCTTCCTTGATCCAGCTTTTTGTTATGTTATTGATCATAAGTTAATCTGAATAAAGTGATTTATTTAAAAATATAAAAATAAGTGTGAGATGAATTTTTAAGATAGGAACAGAGGCAAATAAAGACACCACATCCCTGAACCTCCCTCCAATGCAGTGGAGCAAGGCTGGAACCTGGTTCATGTGCATGGCACAGTAGATACACTATCCAAGTGAGCCATTTTGCCTGTCTTCTTGACACAACAAATTGAATACTTCTTGAGCACAGGTAATCAAACTATGACATAAGGACTAAATCTAGCCACATCTATTCACTTCTTATTGTCTATGGTTCCTTGTGTGCCATAACAATGTTGAATAGTTATGACAGAAACACTATGGTTTGCAAAGCATAAATATTTCCAATATGGCCCTTTATAGATTTCCAATTTCTGACCTTAAGCCTAAAGTCTAAAGTCTATTCTAATTTTGATAAACGACAGTATGCTATTCTTTATCTAATATCCCACTGAATAGAATCAAAAGGAAAAGAAGAGAAAAGAAGGAAAGAAAGAAAGAAAGAAAGAAAGGAAGGAAGGAAGGAAGGAAGGAAGGAAGAGTAAAAGAAATGAGGTTAATGACATGTTTTATGGCTTCTTGCAAGTGGAGTGAATCCTTGAAATGGCCTTTTTCCAATTAGTCTTTTTCTTGCTTGCCAGACTCTAAGTCACTCCAGGCTGCTAATGTTTCCCTTACACCATTTGCCAGTCCATCTGCATACAATTGTCCTCTCTAGTAATAATCCAGCATAATTTCTGTTCTCTCTTTTCCTAGCTTCTCATTTTCAAAGACCCCATATCTATTGTTTTACTGGAAGACATTTTGAAAAACACATGTGTCTGAAAACAATAGGAGTATTATTTAATAGAGAAAATAAGCTGCTTCAGAGGGAGCTGAATTTCAGATGATGTCTACATCATTGATCTTGTGACCTGTGGAAGATTTTTCACTAAATTTGAAGGTAGGCCTTCAAATAAGTAAATATGGAAGCACATAAGGTGAAACTTGGACTGGGTGTCCACTGAATCAAAAGACTCTGGATAAGAAGTAGAAAGGACAGAATAAAAGGGCATTGGAGTCTTAGTGGGTCTCCTAGACAGTGATCAAGGGGAGATGAGAGAATGTCCTTATGTGTTAAAAACTATATACTGTAAAGCATTAACCCCTCTATGAAATAAAAAAAAATAAGGTACAACTATGAGATGGTTTCACAATACTTGGAATGTAAGGAATTCAGACAAATAAACTTGCAAAACTAATAATAAATACCAAACTGACTCTTAGACCCTGAAAATTATACTGGTTATTAGAGGAAACAGGGAGGAAGAAAAACAAATGAGGCGGTCTCTTTGGTGCAATGGCCCAGAAAATTTTATGGGAAGTGTGGTGAGTTGTGATAATACTGTAAATCAATGTTACATCTATAAAAAGATCTAATGTATAACTAAGAGTGTGATCACTAGGGCAGAATCATTCAGAGGTAACCTTAAACAAAAAGAATTTTGCCATGTGAGTTGAATGGAAATGATTTCAGTTAGGACAAGTCCAGTGTTTTTTTTATTTTCTCCCCTTTCTCTTTTGTATTACCAGAACATTAATTAGCTCCGGTTACTGTTGGTGCTGAATATTGTATTTGAGGCCACTCATAGACAAGTCATTTGTGCTACTGCTGTACTATCCTCCAATCCCTGGTGTTTTTAAACTTGTAACTTTATAATTTTGGGAGGAGGAAGAACACCAAAACACCAGAGAACACCAGTCTGAGTCAGCACTTAATGATTACGTATTTATTACCTGTAGACTTAGTATCACTTATGGTACTAGTATGTTTTCATGATTTAATTTGACAGTTTTCTACTCCTCATCTTCATTATTAGCCAAAAGCCTGTCACAAAGTCTGGGCACTGAACAAGTATAAAGAAAGTGCTACCTTCTTTTTTCAGCCACCAGGTTCCAGATGCTAACCTGATGCCAACCGGACTTCCCTGGATAGATGACCCCACCAATGTGTCCTGGAGCCCCACTTCCCCAGAACTCTGCCCCACTGGGGAAAAAGAGAGACAGGCTGGGAGTATGGATCAACCTGTTAACTCCCATATTCAGCGGGGAATCAATTACAGAAGCCGGACCTTCCACCTTCTGCACCCCATAATGACCCTGGCTCCATATTCCCAGAGGGATAAAGAATAGGAAAGCTATCAGAGGAGGGGATGGGATAAGGAGTTCTGGTGGTGAGAATTGTTTATAGTTGTACCCCTCTTATCCCATGTTTTTTGTCAGTGTTTCCTTTTTATAAATAAAAATTTTAAAAAAGCAAGTGCTATTTTTATTTTTGGATCCCCCCCAAATCAATGGTTTCAACCATTATGAAAACTTTAAGAACTTATTTTTTTAAAGTCACAAGGGAAGAAGACAAAGTTTGAATAGTTTCTTCCATGCCTGGCTTCCCCTCTTCCATTTGAAAGAGAGGACTCTGGGTTTTTACTCTGTTACCTGATAAATGACAGAGCCTTCTGAGGACATTCCAAGATAGTATACAGTCCTGTGGGTCTACTTGGAAACCGGCTAGATATATCCTAGAGCCCCACTTCTCCAGAGCCCAGCCCTACTAGGGAAATAGAGAAGCAGGCTGGGAGTATGTATTAACCTGTCAAGGCTCATGTTCATCAGGGAAACAATTATAGAAGCCAGACAGGAACTAAGTTGGAGATGAGAGTGTTTTGCAGAAAAATGAGAAAATTTACACATATATCAACAACTGTATGTACTGTAAACCATTAATCCCCTAATAAAAATTAGTGTTGGCATTATAGACTTGAACTAGCTTTCAGATATAGTCCCTTTCTGACCTATGTCCTTCCTTTCTTGTTCTCTGATTAGCTTTTAGATCCTAAGTTTTTTATGTTCATACCCCAAATCAAGTTCAATGTTTCCTTAAGTTTATCTAGATACTGGAAAAACAAATGGCTCTATCTTATCCACTTTTTTTTTTTCTGGGTCAGAGGAAGAATATCTCAAGCCTACATCTCTTGAGCTCATAAGTATATCTCTTCATTATTTTCAATATTATTAAATCCTTCTCTGATTTTATCCTCCTTCCCTTTACTTTGGTTCACTTCTACACAAAGACCTCAGATCCTTTTATCCTTTGTCCTGCTGGGATCTGGCAGTCCTTCAAACCAATCACTCTGGGTAAGGTGCAACTCTACTTATTTGCTTCTCTAAATAGATCCTTGTAAATCACAGTGTGTGAGAAAGTCACATATTGAACAGAAGGCTAGCTACAAGGGCCTAGACAATGGGAAGAACATTTCTTTTCATTTCATTTTTTTCGCAGGTGAATCACATAGGAAAATCTGGATTAAAATTATATTTATTTATTTATCCCTTTTGTTGTACTTGTTGTTTCATTGTTATAGTTATTATTGATGTCGTTGTTGTTGGATAGGGCAGAGAGAAATGGAGAGAGGAGGGGAAGACAGAGAGGAGGAGAGAAAGATAAACACCTGCAGACCTGCTTCACCACCTGTGAAGTGACTCTCCTGCAGGTGGGGAGCCAGGTGCTCGAACCGGGATCCTTACACCGGTCCTTGTGCTTTGCGCCACGTGCTCTTAACTTGCTGTGCTATTGCCTGACTTCTGGAAAATCTGGATTTATGCAACAAATAAATCAGGGAATTTTTTTCCTTGTTACAGAAGGATTCACCATAGGGTTCCTTTAAATGGCTGGTTCCCTTAGTACACATTTCAGTAATATTTTATTGCAAAAAATAGTTATAAATTCAAGTGAAATTTTTCATAAAATATGGAGTTATTATTTTACTTAGTAAATATTATATAATTTTTTCTCCTTTGGTAATAAATTTCCAAAAAAATAGACCCAAAGTTAATATACATGACATGATAATACAATAAGTATAATGGGAATTATAATTTTGAATGTTTTCAACCCCCCTCCACTAGAAGTGCCTATGAT
Source organism: Erinaceus europaeus (assembly GCF_950295315.1). Taxonomy (NCBI): domain Eukaryota; kingdom Metazoa; phylum Chordata; class Mammalia; order Eulipotyphla; family Erinaceidae; genus Erinaceus; species Erinaceus europaeus. The sequence continues at coordinate 31,708,124 of NC_080185.1, forward strand.
ACTTATGAAATGTAAATGTTCTAGGCGAAATGCCTAAGAGTTTATATATTAATCAACTTCTTCAGGTGATTATAATTTTCACTGAAAATTTTACATGTCATTAAAGTAGAATTTTTTTTATAATTTTTTTTCTGCTTGACATTCTATGGCTTCTAAGGTCACATATCATAGTTCATATCCTTAACTCTATTTACTATGTTATCAGAGATCCAACAGAGATACTGACATTAAGGAACTATAGAACAGTATATCAGGGGTAGCAATAGTGAGGGTAGTGAATACATTTAAGTGTGTGTAAAAGGAAACAGAAGTCTTTTGTTTTTAATTTATTTTTTATTTAAGAAAGGATAAATTAACAAAACCATAGGGTAGGAGGGGTACAACTCCACACAATTCCCACCACCCAATCTCCATATCCCATCCCCTCCCCTGATAGCTTTCCCATTCTTTATCCCTCTGGAAGCATGCACCCAGGGTCGTCGTGGGTTGCAGAAGGCGGAAGGTCTGGCTTCTATAATTGCTTCCCCGCTGAACATGGACGTTGACTGGTCGGTACATACTCCCAGTCTGCCTCTCTCTTTCCCTAGTAGGGTGGGTCTCTGGGGAAGTGGAGCTCCAGGACACATTGGTGGGGTCTTCAGTCCAGTGAAGCCTGGCCGGCATCCTGATGGCATCTGGAACCTGGTGGCTGAAAAGAGAGTTAACATACAAAGCCAAACAAATTGTTGAGCAATCATGGACCCAAAGGATGAAATAGTGGAGAGGAAGTGTTAGGGGGTTACTCACTGCAAACTCTAGTGTACTTCTGCTTTCAGGTATATATTTTGCACTAGTTTATGGATACGTGTGAACATATGCTCTCTCTCACAGAACCTGGTCTATATCTAGGTTTTGGGACTTTGGAAAATGAAAGTCTTACATTCAACTGATAATAATATATACTACACTTGATCTTAGGCAAAAGGCCAAGAAGCAATACAAATATATTTTAAAAATCTCGCAAAAGTTTTGATGTCCACCTTTCTTACTTATCTCACTGTCTGTGATAGGTGAGCAGATATACAATGAGTATGGCTGATCTGAGTTTCGGCTTCCTATACGTCCATTCCTTCCTTTCGTCCTTTTATCCTTCCTTCCTTCCTTCTTTCCTTCCTTCCTTCCTTCTTTCCTTCCTTCCTTCCTTCCTTCCTTCCTTCCTTCCTTCCTTCCTTCCTTCTTCACTTCCTCAATTTCTCTCTTTTCCTTACTGGCAGGATTTCACTGGAACTTTGTGTCTGTGTGATTCCACCACTGTTATGGACAAATTCGAACCCCCTCAAAAAAAAAGATAGCAGGTAAAAGGAATAAAGGGAATGAGAGATGGAGAAAAAGAATGAGAAACAATACAGTACAGCTTCATTGCTCTCTGGAAAAATCTTTGTTTGGTGCTCCCAATGTACTGGTGGGGGCTCTAAACCACCCTTCCATATGGCAAAGTGTGCACTTTACAGAGTGATTTATCTCTCAGGCCTCTATGCTTCTTTTATTATGGTCATGTCCAGAAGCAATGAATCCAGGACCTCACAAATGGTAAGGCTTACACATCATCTGGTGAGTTATTACCTAGGCCCATTTCTATATTTTTTGACAATATGACCCCAGTTACAATTATATTTAAGTATGTATTCTGTTTTTCATAGACTCCCATTTATTTTACTTGGTCTATTATATCAGTCAGGTTAGTCACCTATAAATGCTAATCTTCTTGAATCATCAAGTCAAACGTGTAATATGGAGCTGACCTTGTTAGTCAGGGAACTTAAGTCAAGCAAGAAACTACTAGATAGTTCAATGAGACAGGAAGTGAATCTCTGACCCAGACAAGAAAAAGGACAGTGGATGACTTTACAATGTTAACATCTGTAATAATCATTATATAGGCCAATAAAAAACAGTATAGTAAACCTCCAAAATCTGCCTTATATTCACCATTGTCATTCTCTTCCCCAAAGGTAGTTACAATAATAAAACTCCATCTTGAAGATGCCAACTTATACAATGAATATTAACTCATTAAACATTATATTGATTATATATTAGTGAACGTACACTTATTTTTTCCCAAATCATTTTATTGATTAATAATGGTTTACAGTGCAGTTGTTGACTCTTGGGTACACTTTCCCATTTCTCTATGATAGGTGTCTGCAAAACATTCTTATTCCCAACGTAGATCCTTTTTTACTATCATACACAGGAACCCTAATACCCTATCTATCCCCTCCTCTCAGTTCCTACTTCTAGAAACTAAAGAAAAAAATTTAAAAAAAAACCTATTCTCTGAGAATGGTGAAGTTACTGTGTAGTCACTGCTCACCAGCAAAAAACCTGGTGGCATACAAAAAAAACTTCATGGTTATAGAACACAAGTAAAAACACAAACCAGTAGAATAGAACTGAAAACCCAGAATTAATCCCTCACTCCCATGGAGAAGTAATTTATGTCCTCAGGACCCACCCAAAATATTAACTGGATAAAGAAGAATCCTTTCAATAAATGCAAAAATTAATGGACATTGGGTGCTGGCATACCTGGTTAAGTGCACATAATACTAACAGCGAGGATCCATGCAAGGATGAGGGTTCCACCCATGACTCCCAACCTCCTACTTCCCCCTCCTTTCTCAATTTCTTTGTCCTATCTAATAAAGTTGCTGCCAGGAGCAGTTGACTCTTAGTGTTGGTACTAAGCCTAAGAAATAACCCTGGAGGCAAAAAGAAAGAAAATTAATTTGGTAAATGTAGAATTATAAATCAGAACCACCACATATTACTATTGGACCCAAGAGATAAAATATTTACATGTGAGATCAGAAACTATTAAATACATAGAAAATATCATTGGTAGAATACTCTATAGTGTCTATTTCAAATATATATTTGAAGATTCAAGTCAAACAGTAAGAAAAACAAAAATAAACAATTGGGATTATATCAAACTAAAAACGTCACAGTGAAAAGAACCATTATACAAACAGAAAAACTCCTTACTGAATAGGAGAATATCTATACACACTATGCATCATACAAAGAGCTAATGATCAAATTATATAAAAAGCTCACAGATTTTGCCAACAAAAATCCCATTAAAATGGTGAGAGGACATAAAAAGAATCTCCACACAAAATTATACCCATATGGTCAACAGATATGTGAAAAAATGCCCCAAGTCAATGATATCTGCAAAATAAAAATAAAGACATCAGTGAAATACCACTTCACACCTGTAGGAATGTCATCCATTAGAAAGAGAAGAAACATACAAACCCAAATTGTTGACCAATCATGAACCTAAAGGCTGGATGACCAGACTTCCCTGGTAAGACAACCCCACTGATGTGTCCTGGAGCTGCGCTTCCTCAGAGCCCTTCCCCACTAGAGAAAAAGAGAGACAGGCTGGGAGTATGGATCGCCCTGTCAATGCCCATGTTCAGCGGGGAAGCAATTACAGAAGCCAGACCTTCCACCTTCTGCATCCCACAATGACCTTGGGTACATACCCCCAGAGGGTTAAAGAATAAGAAAGCTATCAGGGGATGGAATACAGAGTTCTGATGGTAGGAACTGTGTAGAGTTGTGCTCCTCTTATCCTGTGGTTTTGTCAATGTTTCTTTTTATAAATAAAAATAAATAAATAAAAAAGAGAAGAAACAACAAGTGCTGTCAAGTATGTGAGAAAACAAGGAACACTTCTATACTGCTGTTGAAAATGTATATTGATTTAACCCTTGTGGAAACAGTTGGGAAACTCCCCAGAACATTAGAAATGAATCTACCCTATGGCACAACAGTTTTTCTCCAAGGAATTTATTTGAAAGGAAAAAAAAACACACCTATACAAAGATATCTATATACACTTTCAGTGACACTGTAATAGCCCAAACTAGGAAGTAGTTTAGATGACCAAGGAAAGATGATAACTTGAGTAACTTGTGGCATATACACAGTGAAGTACTACTCAGTTATAAGAAAGATGAAAGTTCCTTTGCTACATCTTTATTAGAATTGATCTCACTTATACCTGAATCTCAAGAAAATAAAATGCAGAAGGGAATAAAGGTAAAACTTGGACTAGGTGTAGTCTGAAGCAGCAAAGTCAAGAACTGTGGAATAGTCATAGGGTTAAGAGCACATTGAATACTCAATGCACAATGGTAGAGGTAGACTTAAGCTAGTGGAGTGAGTTATGTGCAGACACTTGTCATAGGAAAGTAAGAAGTTATACTCACGTGGAGCTCAGTGACATCAGTCCGTAGAGTACATATATCACCATGTATTAGGACTTGTTTTCAAGCCCTTGATCCCCACCTGCAGGGGGAAACTTTACAAGCAGTAGAGCAGTGCTGTATCTTCGCCCTCTGCTCCTCTCTCTCTCTCTCAACTTTCAACCACTATTAAAAAAATAAATAGAAAATAAAAGAGAAAATGGGAGGGCAAGGATTGGTGGAGTTCCTGCAGACAAGAAACCCCAGTGATAATCCTGGTAGCAATTAAACATATGGCAACTGTGTTGTGAATCATCATTTTTCTAATAAAACTATTAAAAAATAAAAGAAAGGGTGGAGTCATCAAGGATGCAGGAACACAACAACAACAAAATAAAACAATAGGCTCATATCTCTGAATGAACATAAATGCTAATATACTGAACAAAAATCTAGCTAACCAATTACAACAGTATATTAAAAAGATATGTGTAGGGGCAGAGCCAAGATGGTGACTAATAACCAAAATATACAAATAGCTTACCAAAGTTAGCAACAAAAAAGAAAATGGGCAAAGGATATGAACAGTATATTCACTACAGAAGAGATTCAAAAGGCTAGCAAACATATGAAAAATTGCTCCAGATTGTCAGAGAAATGCAAATAAAGACAACATTGAGATACCAACTCACCCCTGCGAGAATGGCATACATAAAAAATAATAGCAGCAACAAATGCTGAGAGGTTGTTGGGACAAAGGAACCCTCCTACTCTGCAAGTGAGAATGTAAATTGGTTCAACCTCTGTGGAGAGCAGTCTGAAGAACACTCACAAAACTAGAAATAGACCTTCCATATCACTCAGTAATTTCTCTCCTAGGGATATGTCCTAAGTACTCCATAAAACCCAACCAAGAAGATATGTGTAAATCTATGTTTGTAGTAGCACAATTCATAATAGTGGCAAGAGGGATCTGTTAGGTGTCTTAGACCTAGATATCATTTTCAACTCCCTCCTATTACATGTCTCCCAATCACTCCAAAGCTAGCCTTGTCAGACAAAGCAAGGACCATAAAAGCTGAATAAGGGTAAGAGACTGGCATAATTTAATGATGACTCATTAGTCACTACCAGGCCACCCCATCATCTGGGGCTCTAAACAGGGAGTCCTGAGATTCCCACACAAACATGATGGGCCTAGACCTCTAAGAGATCCCTCTTGCCATTGTCACTGGTCATCTATTTCAGGAACAACATGATCGAATGTTCCATTCTCTGAAGAGAGGTTGGACAACATTTTCTACCTACTACCTGAGAAAGATGGGTTCTGAAATTAGTGCAGCCTGGAATGTTCTTAGCAGTGACCACAGAATTCAGGTTCAAACCTACAGGGGTGCAGAAGTTAAATACACTTCTGTGCTGAATATGGGCCCCAGACAAAATTGATGGGGTTTATAGTTAATAATATTTATAAATGTTCCCCACATTTCAGAGTTATTCTCTTCCCTGATACAGTTTTCTAGTCCTTTCCCCACCTATTACACCATCTCTCAGACAATAACCTGCTTCCACCTACATATTAGCTGTCAGGTTCAGGCAAAAACTAGGAAAGTCATGGTCCCTTTAGAAAATACCTAAAATAGACCTACTAGCTTTTTCCAAAATGGAGAACCCAATTCTTCATCTGTAATATTCTTGCTTTTAGGTTAATGATTAGTGAACAATTTGTTCTACCTTATATCTTAACTATTTTTCAGCTACTAGGTTCCAGATACCATCATGCCTACCTAACTTCCTAGGGCAGATGCAGTCCAAGACCACCATGTGTTTTGGAGCCCCACCTCCCAAGATCTCTGCCCCATTAGGGAGACAGACAGGCTGGGAGTATAGATCAACCTGCCAATGCCCACGTTCAGCAGAGAAGCAATAACAGAAGCCAGACCTTCCACTTTCTGCACCCCACAATTATCCTGGTTCCGTACTTCCAGAGGAATAAAGAATAGGGAAGCTAATGGAGATTTGGGGTCTCCATTTTGGAAAAAACTAATAGGTCTATTTCATGCTCCCAGAGGGTTAAAAATTAGGAATGCTATCAGGGGATGGAATGGGATATGGAGTTCTGGTGGCAGGAATTGTGTGGAACTGTACTCCCCTTATCCTATGATCTTGCCAGTGTTTCCATTTTATAAATGAAAACTTTAAAAATAAAAAAGGAAGCTATTTAAAAAATAGGGAAGCTCTTATAGGGGATGGTATATGGAGCTTTAGGGGTGGGCACTATGTGGAAATGCACCCTTCTCATCCTATAGTCTTGTCAATATTTCCATTTTACAAATAACAATTTTTTTAAAAAAGTAGTGAAGTAGGGAGTCGGGAGGTACCCCAGAGGGTTAAGCTCATGTGGTACAAAGCAAAAGGACCAGCTTAAGTATCCTGGTTCCAGCCCCTGGCTCCCAACTTGCAGGGGGGTTGGGCCGCTTCACAGGCAGTGAAACAGGTCTGCAGCTGTCTATCTTTCTCTCCCCCTCTCTGTCTTCCTCTCCTCTCTTCATTTCTGTCTGCATCCATATCCAACAATGATGACAGCAATAACAACAATAATAAGTATAACAACAAAACAACAAGGGCAACAAAAGAGAATAAATATTAAAGAAAAACTTTTTAAAAAGTAGTGAAGTAATACAAAATAACATGTTATTTGAAGTCAGCTGTACTGACCACAAACTTATTTCTTTGCTCATTTCCCCCAATAATTTAAAAATGATAGTATTTCAATGAATGTTTCATAACTAAACAACAGATTTTGTGTGTGTGTGTGTGAGAGAGAGAGAGAGAGAGAGAGAGAGAGAGGGAGAGGGAGAGGGAGAGGGAGAGAGCTAGCGCTCTGCACTTCTATCTAGAGTTATAGAAGCTACAGACTCTTGAGCAAACTCCAGGTAATACTTCAGAAGAACTGGGAAACAGGAAAGAATAGTACCCTTAGCAACATGAGAATCCTATCAAACTTTGAGGAATGCCAGCTGCTATAGATACCCTAATGATGTGGTTCAAACTGCCCTGAATGCAAAACAAAACAAAACAAACAAACAAACTGACTTTGACTTGACAGCGGATCTCATACATTCAGGAATCAGTCAAAAAGAGAAGGTCTAAAGTCTGTCTCTTCCCCAAGTCTCTGTTTAAGGGACGTCAGTCACCACAGTACACAATACTAAGTCACTTCAAAGCTTCTCCCCTCCTTTTGCAACTTATATGCAAAGCTGAAACCAACAGTACCTGTGGGCAACAATAGAAAGCAAAACAGATTGGCAAAAGTAGGATAACTCTGAATTTGCAAAACCAAGATGAAGGTCAGAAATGTAATGATGTAAATCCAGAAGAGCTATCAGAAAAATAGTTTAGGGACTGCATTGTCAGGAAATTTGAAGAAATATAAAAAATTATTTTAGTATGGAGAAATATATTAAGAAAGGAATTCAGAAGGAAACTTTAATACATTCTAGTCTCCAATATCAAGTCAAGGAAGTAAACTTGTAAAAGAAATAACATGTAAAAGAAATAACATTGGGCAGGGATAGATAGCATAATGGTTGTGCAGAGACTCTCATGCCTGAGGCTACAAAGTCCCAGGTTCAATCCCCCTGCACCCCCATAGGCCAGAGCTAAGCAGTGCTCTGGTGTTTTTGTGTCTCTCTCTCTGCATCTCTCTCAAAAATAAAAATAAATAAACACTAAAAGAAAAAATAAAAAACCTTATAATAAAAATAACATCAGAAATAGAAGGCAAAGTTTTGACCACTATCTTCGACTTCAAACTAAAAAAAAAAAAAAAAGATCTTAGGAAAAATGAAGCAACTCTTTGAGTCATTGAATGTTCCATCAGAAAAACAAGTAACAGAATTTTGTGGGGTCTCAGGATAAGAGGGGTGAGGGAGAAAAAAAAAAGAGCAGAAACCATATTAAAAGAATTAATAGCAGGAAAGTTTCCAAATCTGAGATGTGGTCAGGATGTAGACTGAACTCTCATATTCCTAACCAAAAATAGACCTACACCAAGACGCACCATTATGAAAATATCAAAAGTCAAGGACAAAGAAAAATTGCATATAATATTTCTAATAAATTCTATTAGTATGGTTCACAGAAGAAAAATATACTTTCTTACTCATTTTTCCTACTAAAACATGTAATTCCTGAGGGCAGGAACCTTATCTTTTATTTAATTGCTAAAATTCTGTGCTTGGAAAATAAATTATATGTAGTGTTTACATATACTTGCTGATATATGAACTTAAAGTGTCTACTCTAATATCTTCACATAATTCCATCTGTCAAATATTACTGATTTTTCCTCTTAGACTTTTGCTTAGGTTAAAACTCTTGGAAGCTTTAAAATATAAATTACACTTCTCTTCCTACATAAGAGTAATGTCTTGGGGCTGTAGGGTAGTTCACCTGGTTGAGTGCAATTGTTACAATGAGCAGAGACCAAGATTTAAGCCTCCAGTTCCTGACTGCTGGGGAAAGCTACACAAGTGGTATCTCTCTTCTCTATCACTCTCCCCCCCCCCTCTTAATTTCTGGCTGTCTCTATCCAATAAGTAAATAAAGATAATAAAAAAGATTAAGAATACACTAAAAAAACAAGATAATATAAATAAAAATGCATTAATAAAAAATAAAAGATCTGGCTATCCTTATATTTATTGGATCCAATACAGAGAGAAGTTTATTGGGTTAAAGCAAGACAGGAAGAAATTGAAAGGGAGAATTAGGCCCAGCTGCAGTGCCACAGATGTCAGTCAAGAAATTAAGTGAACTGAAAGAATAGAAGAAAGGCTCTAAATATAAATTGTGTGAACTTCTAGCATCTCCAAGGGCCAAATCTGGAATGAAGGAATCCTTTTGTCTGTCTTTCAATTTGCAAACATGTTTTCTCCCTTTTTTGCCATCCATATTGAGCACCTGCCCTCTCTTTAGAAAATTGTCTTTTCAAGTTCCTGGAACTTATTAGTCATTTTATTACATGGCACAACCTGTTATATCTGTTGTTGTATTGTCCTATTGACATAACATAATCTACTATGACAGATGCAACTATGGTATCTCAGTGAGTCATAAATGGGAGATGACAGAGGGTTGGATTCTGGAAAAGTGTGATGACACACAATTTTGCTGACAGAATTCTAATGACCAGATGTGGCTGCAAACTTCCATTCGTCGGCTGAAGCTTTAGTGAACGATTTTATTGTTTTGGTGGAGATAGATTTATCAACACAGTCTGAGAAAATTCTATGAGCTGAAAGCATCATGGAGACTTGTGAAGCAACACTTCAAGGTATTTGTTTACTAAAATACTAATTAAAATAACTAATATTTATATGTCACTCTGTGCTAGTCACTTTTTCAAAGTGTTTCATATATGTTAGTTTATATTGTATTTCCAGTACTCTGAGACATCAAGATTACATCACAGAGGATAGAGAAATTGAAGTAGAGTAGTAAGTGAACTGTCAAAGATACATAGGTGTGGAGTAGCAGTTTAGCTGCTAAATCTGACCTCTCTCTTTTTAATATTTATTTATTTACTTATTTATGTTGGATAGAGACAGATAAATTTAGAAGGAAGGGAGAGAGAGAGAGAGAGAGGGAGGGAGAGAGAGAGAGGGAGGGAGAGAGAGAGAGAGAGGGAGGGAGAGAGAGAGAGAGAGAGAGAAGCTCTTCACTTCTTATGAAGCTTCCCTCTTCAGGTGTTGAGCAGAGGCTTGAACCTGGGTCCGTGATCATGGAAATATATACATTAAACTGGGTGCACCATTACCTGGCCCACAAATCTGAGCTCTTAGTAATTAGTAACCATAGATATAATACAGTATTGGTGAGAATAATGACAGCAAGTATAATAACTCATTACGTTGTGCTTAGTACTTTGCCTACATTATTTCTTTGAACATTCACACTTCTTTTGTACCGTTGGATTCTAGTATAGAAGATGTCAAGTGCGAGACTCAGGAAGTATATATTGCTTTACACAGGAATTCAGAGCTTGGAAATGTTGCACCTTGGAGTTAACTTTCATTCTAAGCTTCCATACCTGTTTCCTCAAAAATCAAATTATCTTATCACAGATACATGTTTTAGTTAGCTTATAAGACAATATCTAAGGGTACTCTGATAAGGGGAGAGAAATCAATGACTCACCCTGTCTTTGCTACACTCAAGGGGTAGGGGGAAGGGCTTTGGACATACACATTGACATTATATTCAATGTCCCCAGCCAATTAGTCAAAAGTAACAGTAAGCCAAACCTTGGGTCCTATAGAAGGCACTTTTGTCTGATTTCCAATTTAAAATTACTTTCTTTTTCAAACAACTCATTTAATTTGCTTTTCTTCATATATACAAATTATACAACCCTTCTTTGTCCCTAAATGTCACTTCAAATAGGCTTTCTCACTGTAGGGTTAGAGCAAACCAATGTCTCATATTGTGTCTTGTTTCTATGTGATTTTTAAACAGTGCACTTAGACTGTGGTCAGAGTTTAGCATCTCAGACTTAGTATCTCATGAAATAGTTATACCCCTGTGGTCCAGGAGGTGGTGCAGTGGATAAAGCATTGGACTCTCAAACGTGAGGTCCTGAGTCCAATACTCGGCAGCACATATATCTGGTTCTTTCTCTCTCTCTTCCAATCTCTCTCATAAATAAATAAATTCTTTTTTTAAAAAAGGTTACACCCATACATTAGAGGTATTGCCCTTTTAGTAGCCAGTTTTCAACAATGCAGTAGGGACTTAACTTCCTGGTCCTAGTGCCACTTGCAATGTAGTAACTCAACACAGTATTTCCTTTCTGCTCCCACCTGCTGCCACATATTTAAGTTCTCTGCTGCTTCTACCCCTCTGTGAAGTGTGCAGTGAAATGAACCTGTTTTATTTCCCTCACACACAGCAGTCCTCTACGTTGATGTAGTGAGACAAAGCAAAGTTAGAACATTGCAGCTACTTGCCCACTGGGATCTGACTATTATACATCCTTTGACTCCTCCACCACAGGTAATCAACTAAGTAACCTGGTAACATCTGTAGAAAGCTTATCAAAGTTAGAAATGAGCCCCCCTTTATCACCCCTCAACACAGAAATATTGCTCTATCAGGAGAAGAGCAGAGCTGAGCTCAACTGAAATCCTCTTTGCATACCTCCTGCTCCTATTTCTAATGACTTTGATTTGGTATTAGCTACACTTCACTGCCAGTGGACCCCTTTACCAACTGAGGTTGGACTGAGATGGGCATTCTATCATGATTTTTCAAAATAGTAACAGCCATCTAGTAGTTATCACAACATTAAAGTTACCACTTACACAGGAAAAACACGGTGCTTTTAGTCTTAACAAATATAAAATCTTCATGTGATAACATCTGCCTCAGCAGTACATAAGACTTCACCCCTGAACTATTGTTATCAAAAGTGAAGGTATTATGAAGACGGTGATCCCAGGAAGATGTTTGAGAAAGATGTCATGTCTGCTCTCACAGGAAGTGCACCATTGTAAACTTTGTTTTCAGTGAAGCAGCTTCCTCTATACTTGAGTTTTTGTCTTGCTGTCTCACCTATACCACAATGTGGAGCTCTGTGCCTAGACCATTGGGGTTTGAAATGATGAATAGATTCGTCTCTTCCTGTTTGGAGGAGCATAAGGCAGGAGAGCAGTGTGAGGACTACCTATTAAAATAAGTCAAGGGACATGTGTGATCTGGAAAAACAACAATTTGATACATTTACAATTTTAAAATAAAAGGTAAAAGCTAACCAGTTTTTCCTGCCTGATGGAAATCACTATAACACACTCTATTTTCCTTGCATGAGTGATTCTCAAAAGGCCAGGTGATAAATACCCCTCCCAAAATACATATACAGATACATACGTATATCACTGGGCAGTGACACACCCAGTTGAGTGCAGATGTTATCATGCTCAAAAACCTGGGTGGGGAGTTGGGCACAGTGGGTTAAGTGCAGGTGGCGCCAAGCACAAAGACCAGCATAAGGATCCCAGTTCGAGCCCCGGCTCCCCACCTGCAGGGGAGTTGCTTCACAGGCTGTAAAGCAGATCTGCAGGTGTCTGTCTTTCTTTCCCCCTCTCTGTCTTACCCTCCTCTCTCCATTTCTCTCTGTCCTATCTAACAATGATGACATCAATAACAATAATAATAATAACTACAACAATGAAAAACAAAAAGAGCAACAAAAGGGAAAATAAATAAATTTTGAAAACCTGGATTTAAGCAACATGATCCCCAACTGCTGTGGGAAAGCTTTGCTAGCTGTGAATTAGTGCTTCATGTGTGTCTTTCTTCCTATTTCCCCCTCTTCCCTCTTGATTTACCTTGTTTCTATCCACTAAATAAATATTTAAAAAATAATATATCACAACATACATAAGTTACAATTTGTCAAAAATAGGTAAAAGTTTAAAAACAAATTGTAAAAATCAGCTTTATCCCTAAAACCATCCTTCCTCGTGTATTTTTCCCTTGACTTGCATTTCACATAGAAGGAATAAAAAGAGCACATTGCCAACTGCCAGCACTTTGCCCTGTATAAAAGCTGAGCATAGAATTTATTAAGTCATTTTTTTCCCTGAGCCTGAAATCTGATATGCAGGTGGATCCAAATTATTGTCTGGAGAGATAGTGTCATGGCTGGGAAAAACAAACAAACAAAAAACACTAGCATAGTCACAGGCCCTTTGGAATAGGCCTACTAGCCATCTACAAAACAGAGAACTTCCAACTTTTCATCTGCACTATTCCAGCCTTTAGTTTCATGATTAGTCAAGAACTTGTTTGGCTTTATATGTTAACTCTCTTTTCAGCTACAAGGTTCCAGATGCTACCATGATGCCAAACAGACTTCCTGGGACAGACAACCCTACCAATGTGTCATGGAGCCCCACTTCCCCAGAGCCCCGCCCCATTAGGGAAAAAGAGAAACAGACTGGGAGTCTGGATCAACCTGCCAACACCCATGTTCATCAGGAAAGCAATTACAGAAGCCAGACCTTCTACCTTCTGCATCCCATAATGACCCTGGGTCCATACTTCCAGAGGGATAAAGAATAGAAAAGCTATCAGGGGAGGGGATGAGATGTGAAGTTATGATGGTGGGAATTATGTGGAGTTCTACTCCTCTTATCCTATGGTTTTGTCAAGGTTTCCTTTTTATAAATAATAATAAAAAGTAATTTATTAACTCATAAGGTTCTTGCTTTTTATACTGCTGTGTCTTTATTTCACTTTTTTTCTTTGACTGTCATTGTTTTATTTACTCTTCTGGTTGTTGTTCAATTCTGTTATCTCACAGTTGGTGACTTTAACTTTCTTCTCTCTGTGTCTGTTTCTGTGTGTGTCTGCTTATTGGTGTCTTTCTCTTTATTGCTTTCTCTTTATCCTGATATCTCAACCACAGTATTTTTTGAACTTTATTTCCTTGAGTCTTTTCTAAAATCGCTACCACTGGGTTATTATGAGGATTATCTATGTGAAAATTATTTGAAAACATCACTTGGGAGGCATGGTTTATGGAGTAGATGCAATCAGACCTTTGCTCTTCCTGATACAACTATTAAACACAAGAGACCAAATTGGACACAAAATATACAGCTGAAAAAAAATCCACAGCCTCAGGTGGGTGTTGGTGCATGTGGTTGGGGAAACAGGAGTGGGTTAGAAGACATGGTTGGTTTAAAGGAGAGCTCTGGGCTGAGGGCACTTGGTACCAACCCATGCCATCTTGGACAATAACACAGCAGACTCCCCTAAAGAAAAGAAATTGGAGCTTAAAACTTCTCAATCTTTGACTCAGGGTTCTGATCTATTTTGTTTTTTTTTTCTCAGTCTGAGTTTAAGACAAAGACAAAACTCAGCCCACAAGTTAGCCCAAAACACCCTCCTCCAACCCACCACCGCAAATAAGTGGAAAGCAACGGCCACAAAAGCACCACCTGCTGGCCAACATAACCAACCAACACCATACATGTGAAAAAAAAGAGGCAGAAAGTTGAATAGCAGGTCACAACAAAAGTAAATCAGATGAAATCCAAGAAATTCCAGATACAGAGAGTCTATCAGAGACAAACTATAGAAATCTTATGAGAACTTTACAAGAATATAAGCAAGAGTTGAAAGAGCATTTTACTTTGGATTTTGATAAAAAGCTATGAAGTGTGACAGAAGAACTCAAAGCAGATGTTCACTAAGCAGTTAAACAGTATGGAGGGAAAATCTCAAACAGGAATGCATGGACTGAAAGACATCTTTAGTGCAGTTCAATCTCATATAAAGCTTAGGTAATAGATACACACAGAGAAGGAAGAATTTCCAATCTAGAAGACACAACTAACTCACTCTTTCAATTCAAAGATGAGGGAGATGGAAGGTTTAGAAAGAATGAAGCTACTCTCTGTCAAATTGAAGACTCCATAAAATGGTCAAATATAAGAGTTATATGGACACCTGAGGAAGTAGACCAAGTCATAGGTCCAGAGGTTATTTTTCAGAGAAATTTTAGATGAAAATTTCCCTCAAATAGGCAATCCTCAGAATATACCTATTCTGGAGGCAGACTGATGACCCAGGTTAACAAATCCAAAATTACTAACAACAAGGCACATTGTTGTAAAATTATTAAAACTCAATGACAAAGTGAAAATTTTTTGCAGCCTGCTAGGGAAAAGAAAGAAGTTCCATATTAAAAGAAAATATCAGACTTTCATCAGACTTTTCTTTACAAACCCTAGAGGCAAGTAAAGAGTGGAATGACATATTCAAGGCACTAATGGACAGGGAATTTCAGTCACAAACTTTGTATCCTGCAAAATTATGCTTCAATTATGAGGGAGAAATAAAGATACATCCAAATATTCAAAAAACTTAAATAATTTGCCACAGTCAACCTGCCTTACAAGAAATACTTAATGGAGTCTTACAGGAAAGGACGAAATAAAGGAACACACAATCTCAGCGAGGCGAGCTGCAGTAGACTAGAAACAATAACACAATAAAATAAGAAAGAACAACAAGCAAATAGGGGAGGGAATTAAAAGACAAAGAAGCCTTATCAAATGTTTGTTAATCAAGATAAACTTAAAAAAGACTTTTATAGATAGAAAATGCTAGTTATTACACACAGAGTGACCACAGACCCAAACAGGGAACATAGATTTGCAGAGAACACAAGAAAAATTATTGAGGAATTCACTACAGAAACTCACCCACACAATAGGTTAGATAGAAACAAATGGTCAAAGACTCAACAATTTAAAATAAACATAAAACAAAAATTAGAATGGACATAAGTAAACCACATATATCAATAATTAATAATCACATTAAATGTTAATGGCCTAATTTCACCTGTCAAAAGACTCAGAGTAGCTAAATGGATTTAAGAACAAGATCTATCCATTATATATTTTCAGCAAACACATATCCAAAGAAAAGACAAATGGAAACTGAATATAAGAGGTTGGATAAATATGTACCAAGCTAATAACTCACAAAAAAGGGCAGGGACAGCTATTCTATTCTCTGATAAAATAGACTTTCAGGCAAAGAAAGTAATCAAAGTTAGAGAAGGACTTTACATAATGGCTAAAGGTTCAATCCAACAAGAAGATATAAACATCATAAATATATATGCCCCCAACTTGGGCACCCAAATATATAAAACAAACACTTGCTGAATTTGAGGGAGACAGTGGTATCAATACAATAATAGTAGGAGATTTCAACACACCACTCACAGCAATAGACAGAGCATCTGGACAAAAAAAATCAATAGACAAATAGAAAACTTAAATGAAACCATAAAGTAAATGGACCTAATAGACACATGCAGAACGTTCCATCCCAAAAGTAATGAATATACATTCTTCTCAAGTAAACAACGAACATTTACAAAGATTGACCATATGCAGGGCCACAGTCTAAACAGATATGTGAATATTAAAATTATAAAATACATTCTCTCAGACAATGAAGGCATGAAACTGGAAATCAACCAAAAAAGGAGAAGAAATTCTCCCAAAGCCTGAAGACTAAGCAATATGCTGCTAAACAATAAATGGGTCATTGAAAGATATCAAAAAAGAAATTAAGGATTATCTTGATACCAATGTAAATGAAGAAACCAGTTACCAGACCCTATGGGACAAAGGAAAAGCAGTGCTGAGAGGGAAGCTCATAGCAATACAGGCCCACATTAAAAATCAGGAGAAATCACTAGTAAGCTATCTAACAACCCACCTCAATCAACTAGTAGTGGAGCAACACAAAGAACCAACAGTCAGCAGGAGACAGGAAATAATTAAAATCAGAGCAGAAATCAAAGAAATAGAAAACAAGACCATTAGGAAGATTAATGAAACCAAGAGTTGTTTCTTTGAAAGGATAAATAAAATAAAAAAGCCACTAGCTACACTCACCACAAGAAAAAGGGACAATGTTATGGTAAAGTCACTCAAAACTGAAAGAGGAGATATTACAACAGATGAGGTAGAGGTTCAAAAGATTATGCAAGAATGTTATGGAAACCTGTATGGAACCAAATTTGACAACTTAGAATAATTGGACACATTCTTAAGAGTCATACCCACTATGAACCTTGACACAAGAGCAAGTAGATAAACTTAACAGTCCAATCACTAGCAAAGAAATTGAAACAGTAACGAAAAGTCTACCCAAGAACAAAAGCCGGAGTCCTGATGGCTATACTTATGAATTTTACAAAACATTTAAAGAAGAACTAACACCCCATACTCCTCAAACTCTTCCAGAAAATAGAAGAGGGGAAACTCCCAAATACAGTCTATGAGGCTAACATCACCCTGATACTGAAAGCAGGAAAGGACCCCACCAAAAAAGAGAACTATAGACCTATATCCCTGATGAATATCGACACAGAGATGCTCAACAAAGTCTTGGGTAATTGAACACAACAATATATTATGAGAATAATCCACCAAGATCAAGTGAGGTTTATCCCTGGGAAACAGGGATGATTTAATGCCTAAGTCAATAAACATAATCCACTATATCAACAAAAGGAAAGATAAAAATCACATGATTCTATCAGTCAATGCAGAAAAAGTATCCTACAAGATAAGATACAACACCCATTTACGATAAAGACCCTCGAGAAACTGGGAGTGGAAGGAAAATTCCTTAACATAATGGAGGGTATATATGATAAACCTGTGGCTAACTTCACAATCAATGGGGAAAAATTGAAAGCTTTTCCCCTAAAATCAGGAACTAGACAAGGGTGCTCACTCTCACAATTTTTATTCAGCATAGTCCTAGATATCCTTGCCATAGGAATCAGACAAAAAATAGATATCAAAGGAATACAAATTGGAAAGGATGAAGTTAAATTCTCATTATTTGCAGATGATATGTTGATATACATAGAAGACCCCAGAAACTCTGCCAAGAAACTAGTGGAAATCATCAACAAATTCAGTAATGTAGCAGGCTATAAAATAAATACCCATAAATCCATGGCATTTCTTTATGCAAAAGATAGGTCAGAAGAAACAAAACTGAAGGAAGCAATACCATTTACAATTGAAACCAAGATATCAAATATCTAGGAATAAATCTAACAAATAATATAAAAGATCTTTTCAAGGAAAACTATAAGACACTGTTAAAAGAAATAGAGATGACACAAAGAAATGCAACAACATCTGCTGTTCATGGATTGGAAGAATAAATATCATTAAAATGGCAATTTTGCCAAGAGCAATCTATGGATTCAATGTAATCCTTATTGAAATCCCAATAATATATTTCAAGGAAATTGAACAGATTATTCAAAAATTTGTGTGGAACTCTAAAAAACCTTGAATAGCAAAAAAATCTTACGGAAAAAAGAAGAAAAAAATGTAGGCATTACAATACCGACTTCAGGTTATACTACAAAGCAGTAGTGATAAAATAACTGGTACTGGAACAAAAATAGTCATATGGACCAATGGAACAGGATAGAGAGCCCAGAACTCAATCCACACATATACAGATACCTTATATATGACAAAGGGGCTAGATCTGCACATTGAGGGATTGAACGTCTCTTTAACAAGTGGTGTTGGCAGAATTGGACAGCCACATGTAGAAAAATGAAACTAGACCACCAATTAACAGCATACACCAAAATTAACTCAAAAGGGATCACAGATCTGGATATCAGACCTGAAAATATAAAATACATAGAAGAATATATTGGTGAAACATTTCATGATATTAACACTAAAGATATATATGGGGAGTTGGATGGTAGCACAGCAGGTTAAGTACTTGTGGCACAAAATGCAAGGACTGGCATAAGGATCCCTGTTCAAGCTCCTGGCTGCCCACCTGCAGGGGAGTCACTTCACAAACGATGAAGCAGTTCTGCATGTGTCTGTCTTTCTCCCCCCTCTCTGTCTTCTCCTCCTCTCTCCATTTCTCTCTGTCCTATCTAACAATGACAACATCAATAACAACAACAATAATAACTACAACAACAATAAAAAACAATGGCAACAAAAAGTAAATAAATATTAAAAAATCTTTTAAAAATATATATTTGGACACTTCACCTCATAGACAAAGGAAACAAAATCAAGATTGGGCAAGTGGGACTATATCAAGTTAAAAAGCTTTCATGCATCCAAAGAAAACTCCATAAAGACAAACAGGAAACCCAGCAAATGGGAGGCCATATTTGCACATCATACATCAGACAGACACTTGATATCAAACATCTATACAGAACTCATTCAGTTCAACAACAACAACAAAAAGAATAACCCAATAAAAAGTGGACAGAGGACTTGCATAGACAGTTCTCCAAAAAAGATACACATGGCCCACAGACATATCCATAAATGCTGTAATTCTTTCATCACCAGAGAAATACAATTTAAAACCACATTGAGATACCATCTCACACCTATAAGAATGGCCTTCATCAACAAAACAGGAGAAGATAAATGATGAAAAGGATGTAGAGAGAAAGGAACTCTAATACACTGCTGGTGGAATGCAAACTGGTACAATCATTATGGAGAACATTATGGAGAAACATTAAGCAAATACAGATGGAAATACCTTACGACACAGCAATCCCACCCCTAAGCATTTATCCAAAAGAGATAATATCACTAATTTGAAGGGATATATGCCCAACATTCTAGCTCAGTCGGTAGAGCATGTGACTCTTAATCTCAGGACCACAAATTCGAGCCCTACATCGGGTGCCAGAATGCCGGGCTTGTGTTGCCAGAAATGCGGGAGCTCCAGAGTCAGGTATAAGCACAGTGGGTTAAGCCACATGGCACCAAACGGCAAAGGCCACCTCCTGCTCTCCATGCCAGCCCTTCACCCTTTTCCAGGTCGGGATGCAGGAGAGAAAAAAGAGAAGAGAGGGAAACCAGGAACAGAAGTGGGCTTTCTAGGGTAAAACCGAAAGTGGCAAGTCGGGAACAGAGATGGCTGGGAAAGGGAGTGGAGAAAGGAAATAGAGGGAAGGTAGAAAGCTTCCATTGCAATGGTTGCTAGGGTTTTAACTGACAGGATTAATGTACCCTGTAGGCAGGATGGGTGTCAGGTAGAAAGAAGATGGATCAAAGGAATGGGTGGGGAATCTTTCAGGCAAAACAATGATTATGTAAATAAGCCATAGTATCAGCAGTAGAGCAGGAAGGGGGCTCAGGGGAGGGGGGGAGCATGGGGCTGGCTTAATATCTAACAACCTAGGTTGTCCACATTATTTACATAGGGTTGTTCATAATATTCATGTATGAAGTCGCATACTAATACTGTCTTGTTAATATCTCCTTTGAAGTCAGTAAGCATATATATATGATAGAGAGTGAGATAGAGATGATGGTTATGCCTCCCTGTAGTATTGATTCTATAGCTAATATGTAGTGTCCATGTCTGTCTCTATCATCTTCCTTGCCTGAATGCCTATTTTACATAATATTAAAGTAAGTATTCCTGCACTTTTGTTTGCATTATTGTCTTGGAATACCTTGTTCCAGCATGTCACCTAGAGCTTCTCTTTGTATGTTTTCTCAATACACACAATAGATAGATCTTCCTATTTAATACAGTCAGTCAGGATGAATCACTCTGAATCACCCTGAAAAGTGAATTTAAGCCATTCACTTTTAGAGTGATTATTTTAAAATGTGATTTGCTTATAGCCATTATGGTTTTTGTTTTGAGGTTATTTTATGTTCTTGTTTACTCTTTTCATGCTGGATTCTGTTTATGTAGATTGCTGTCTGTAATGATCCTGCCTACTGTATATATGTTTCCTATTTGTCTCTTTGCTACATTTTTTATGGTTACTATGAGTATTTCATTTAGCAATATCTACAACTGTCTTTTATAAGTTGTCCTTTGTTAACTAACATTGAATTGCATTGCTCTACTTAGCTCTCCCCTTTGCTGTGCCTGTTTTTGTGTTCCTGGATCTCTTCTACTACTACTCAACTTTGGTTTATGGTGTGGGGTATTGAATCTGGGACTCTGGAGCCTCAGGCATGAGAGAATCTTTGCATAACCATTATGCTAACTGACACCACCCCCACACATAGATCACCTCTTATTTATTTATTTATTTATTTTCCCTTTTGTTGCCCTTGTTGTTTTAGTTATTGTTGTTGTTAGATAGGACAGAGAAAAATAGAGAGAGGAGGGCAAGACAGAGAGGAGGAGAGAAAGACACCTTCATACCTGCTTCACCACCTATGAAGCGACTCCCCTGCAGGTGGACAGCCAGGGGCTTGAACTGGGATCCTTCTGCCTGTCCTTGAACTTTGTCCCATGTGCACTTAACCAGCTGCACTACTGCCTGACTCCCTGATAATCTCTTTAAAGGTTGGAATTTCTACGGTTCTTCTTTTTTTTTTTTCATTTATTTCTATCCCAATTTTATTTCTGAGTAGCAGAGTCAATGCACAGCAAGGTCATGGTTGTCAATTACAGAAACTCTTTTTTTTTTCTTTTCTTTTCTTTAAGGGAGAGCGGAAACACAGTCCCCCACTACCACAAATTATGCAGTTGAGTTTCTCACACAGTTACAGAAACTCTTAAAAGTAGAAAAATAAATCATAGAACTTCTCTCAGCAATTATTGCAAAGCAGAATTTGTAGTGAAAAACTTACTTCAGTTTTTTAAAACATCTTTACTTCTCTCTAATGAGTTAAATATAATTTAACAGGATATAGTATTATTGACTGGCCTTATCATCTGATCAGATGGCTTTGAATTTAGCCAGATTTTTGTTTTTCCTAAATACTAGTGAGTCCTTCTGAGGAGTTCAATATCCTGTTGCTCCTGAGTTCACAGGTTAAGTATCCAGACACACTTTCCTGCCACCAGCAATATGTTCTGCTGTGATTACCAGTTGTCATCAAATAAAGCTTCTTGAGTTCTGAGAATCTCTACCTCACAGATTTCCATTTATTGATCATGCTTGTCTATACTTACCTGTTGCTTCAAAACCTGTTTTTGAAGAAATTATGGATGCATTTTTTAATTTTTATTGTGGCCACACCATTAAAGGATTGAAAAAAATTGTGCTCTGGGGATATGAATTATTTTCTCAACACATTTGGAATGTCTCTTGAGTTTACACTTTAGAAAAATTCCAAGCTGGTATCTATCCATCAGTGACTGCATTACTGAAGATCATCAATGTGTGAAGTACTGCTCACTGAACTTATCAATTGTTGCATTTCAAGATGATAAGATGAAAATGGAACATTAATTTTCATAGGAATAAGGCTCTATATCTAACTAACATAGTGATGCAGCTTTTCCCAACACTTTTACAGTTTTGGTCTGTAATGTTTGAGCTACCATTATTTAGGCTGCTTATTCTCCAGTAAAATTAGCATTATCTACATGTTTCTATACAGTTTCCCTTAATGTAAATTGGTGTTATCTTCTTCTTTCTTTAAATTTTCTGAATTAAAATTATTTTACTAATTTGGTTTTTCTCAGAGTGGTAATGTAACCATTGTTTTGGGATTATTGGCAATAGTGGTTTCTTAAAGTGCAAATTCCCATATCTCATGTAAAATTTAAGGAATCAGAACCTCTGAGTTGGCCCTTGGAATATGTATTGTTGCCATACTGATGTTAAAAGGACCTTTGCTCTATTTTATTTACTCTACTCCAGATGGACACTTGAGTCCTCTTTGATCTTATTGTTTCCTACTTCAATAATAGTTTTAGTGTCTCTAGGAGATGCTTGAGAGGATCTTTTATGTACCCCAGAATTAACTGCTAGTCATTCAGGAGAAATACTCTGTAAGCCATTCCGGTAATTAAAGCAAATGTATATCACCCATGCCCTGAGGAGTGTAAGGGCAATTAAGGAAATGTGTGGACAGTGCTTCCCACATGCATAGGGCAGCCCTGTAACTAGATCTGAATGTCAGTATATAACCCACTCACTAACAGCACGTCACTCATTTCATCCTCAAGTGCGTAAGTTTGTCAGTGGAATAGCTTTGTACTTCCCAGTTCATCAATTCTATTGAACTGTGGAGACTCTTTTCCTACAAAATAACCTTACAAACACCTGGCCCTAATACGATAGTTTGAAAATGGAAATGAATTTCCCTTTCCAAAAGTATGGCTAAAGGTTGCCAGTATATGGCTATGGTCCAGGACAATGTTATTTTGTAGTGCAATCTGACACTCAGGGTCATGTGCAAAATATGCCTAATGAAATTTTGAAAAATAGTAATCTCATAAGGGGGAAGTTCCAAGCAATAGAGGTGGCCTGTAGGTGTTCAATGCAATTTTTATACTTAGAATCATCACTCATTTTCATTTGACGTTTTTGATTTTGAAAATATGTACTGGTGGATATACAGAAGTGCAAATGTTAAATTAGAAAAATATAAATCTAACCTATGGAATTACTTTGTATTAGATAACCAGATTCATCATGGTTTAAGTTGGAAAATTTTGTGAGAACGGAAAAGGGTACTATTGATAGATCTAGGAAACATGAACATAAACTTGTGGTTAAGAAATCCTTACTTGTCATTGAGAGATTGAAAGGGAAGCGGGTGACAGAGAAGCAGAAAGACAACTGTGGCCCTGCTTCACCACTCGTAAATCTTTCCTCCTGCAGGTGGGAACCAGGGGACCAAATCTGGGTCCTTCTGCACTGTAATGTGTGCACTCAACCAGGTTCACCACCACCCAGCCCCTGGGATATCATTTATTTTTTTGAGATAAACTATTAGCTGAATTTACTAAACTGTTAAACATTTCAACTAACTACCAATATACCGTTTAATTAAAAGCTTTGCTTTGGTCTCAAGCCCTTCTGCACAGAGGGTGGGGCTGGACAAAACTCAGAGTGTGGTCCTGTTTTAGGACTGATGTTTTGATAACCTTTTGCACAGTGTCTCTCTCTTTTTTAAATTTTATTATTTTTTACTTTTTTAATTTTGATTTAACAACTCCACGCAATTCTCACCATCAGAACTCCTTATCTCATCCCCTCCCCTGATAGCTTTCCTATTCTTTACCCCTCTGGGAGTATGGACCCAGGGTCATTATGGGGTGCAGAAGGTGGAAAGTCTGGCTTCTGTAATTGCTGCCCCCCTTAACATGAGCGTTAGCAGGTTGATCCATATTCCCAACCTGTCTTTATCTTTCCCTAGTGGGGTGGGGATCTGGGGAAGCAGAGCTCCAGGGCACATTGGTGGGGTTGTCTGCCCAGGGAAGTCCGGTTGGCAACATATATGGAAACTGGTGGCTGAAAAAAAAAGAGGTAATATATAAAGCCAAACAAATTGTTGACTAATCATGAACCTAAAGGCATTTTAATCCAAATATGCTCAGCAGGAATATGATGATAAGTGATTGGATGATCCATATACCATAGCAATAATATATTTTTTTCAGTTGATAAAATCCTAGTGAAAGTTTATATACTTTATTTGAGATCATCTGCTAAGCAGTTACATTACAGAAAAATCCATAGACTGCATATATATACATATATATATGCATATATATATATTTTTGCCTAAAAGGTGTATTTGCATCTGGAGACAAGATATTGTGGTCTAATATCAAAGTTTTTGCATGGAAAGATATCATTCTGTAACCCATCTCCTGCAGAGGTACCAGCTAGTTAAGGAGACAAACCTGCTTCCTTAGGTGGAATCAAAGAAGGTATACATTATAGAAACATCTTTTTTTTTCAGTTTCATTTATATCCATGCCTTTGAAATTTCTGTAGGTCAGATTTTCAAAGTCCATTAAAAGGCTGAGGAGATTGCGTAATCATTATGCAAATGGATTTCATGCCTGATACTCTGTGGTTCAATCCCCAGCACCACCGTGAACTAGAGCTGAGCTAAGCCCTAGTCTATCATCTATCTATCTATCTATCTATCTATCTATCTATCTATCTATCTATCTATCTATCTATCTAATCTATCTATCTATCTATCTATCTATCTATCATCTATCTATCTATCATCTGTCTATCTATCTAATCTATCATCTATCATCTGTCATATATCAAGCATCTATCCATTTATATCTATTATCCATCTATCTATCATCTATCTATCATCTATTGATCATCATCTATCATTATCTAGAAATTATAAATTTATATATATAATCTATCTATCATCTATCAATCATAGATATCCATATCAATATGTATATATATCATATATCTATCCATTTATATCTATCATCTGTCTATCATCAGTCTATCTATAATATGTATCATCTATCTATACCTTACTCATTAAAATAAATTATTAAACAATTATTTTTTTCATCAAAATGTTTCTCAAGTTTCTAGTAAATTACCACCTTTCCTGTAGTCAATGTGATAATATCCTGTAAATGAAGGGTAAAATAATCCTTCATAGTTCCCAAAGCCATCGTCTATAAATTATCTAAAGTTTCTATTACTTCTTTTCTGAAGACTCCTTGGGGATCCTTCAGCTTCTATATTACCAAGTCATGGGAAAGTTGCCCACATTTTGGCAGCCTTTGGTAGAGCATAACTTTTAGAAGTTGATGGTGAACTTTAGGATCTGATGAGGAAAAATTATGTAAATGATTTCCTATCTCTAATGTTTCTCCCCAGAGTTTGAGCTATTCCAATAATGTGAGCTAAGGTATTGCAGTTAGCTCTGCAACTACTAATTGCATCCTGTTCCTCCCTGATCCTCTCCAGAGAACAGCCTAAGGTTTAAAGTTGATTGGGATGTATCACTGTTCTTTACCATCCAAGCACCAGTCAGTTTTTCTCATCCTCTTGTTATACACCTAGAATAAAAAAAGCTATTTTACAGAAACAGAATATATTGGAATTTGAACACACAAAGGAGATCAACTTGTCTATTTTTTTTTTACCAAAGTACTGTTCAACTTTGCTTAACCATTATGCTATCTAGTCCCATCCAGCAATCTAATTTTTCCTTCTACTAGTGAGATCTATACTTGGAGAACTTATCCTCTTAGGCTTACATTCTAATATGGTTTTGGGGGGTATACTTGAAAATTAATTTTAGAAATTCCTTATCATTTCTAATTTAGTTTTTTTTTAAATATTTATAAAAAGGAAACACTGACAAAAAACATAGGATAAGAGAGGTACAACTCAACACAATTCCCACCACCAGAACTCTGTATCCCATCCCCTTCTCTGATAGCTTTCCTATTTTTTATCTCTCTGGGAATATGGACCCAGGTTCATTAAGGGGTGCAGAAGGTGGAAGGTCTGTTTTCTGTAATTGATTCCCCGCTGAACATGGGTATTAACAGGTTGATCCATATTCCTAGCCTGTTTCTTTCTTTCCCTAGTGGGGCAGATCTCCGGGGAAGCAGGGCTCCAGGACACATTGGTGAGGTTGTCTATCCAGTGAAGTCCGATAGTCATCATGTTAACATCTGGTACCTGGTGGCTGAAAAAAGAGTTAAAATATAAAGCCAAACAAATTGTTGCCTAATCATGAACCTAAAGTTTGGAATAGTGCATATGAAGATTTTGGGGGGGATCTCTGTTTTATAGATAGTTAGTAGGCATATTTTAGTTATATTCCAAAAGTCCCATGAATATACTAGCTTTTTTCCCTGAACCTTATATATGATATTCAGGTAGATCCAAGTTTATGTCTGGAGAGATTATCTCATGGCTGGAAAAAGGACCTGAAAGCTGGGTCAGGGAAGAGAGTAGCCCCAAAATATGGAAAAGGTATGTAAATATTGTTGACTGTAAACCCCATCAATTTGATCTGATCTGGAGCCAATACTCAGCTAAGGAACCTAGGTGACCTCTGCATCCCTGTAGGTCTGAGCTCAAATTCTGTGGTTATGCGTAGGAACATTCCATGCTGCTCCAATTTCAGGACCCATCTTCCTCAGGTAGAAGATAAGAGTATGTTGTCCAGCCTCCCTTCGGAGGATGGGACATTCTCTACTGTTGTTGATCCACATTGAGGTAAAGATCCTATGGGGGTCCACAAAGGGTCTATGTGTTGGTCCTGATAGAAGTGACCAGTAACAATGGAGAGAGGGATTTATTAGAGGTTTAGGCCCATCGTGTCTGTTTGGGAACCTCAGGACTCCCCATTCCTTCTTTTAATTACTATAACCCTTCCCTTTTTGAAATCTCTTTATTATCAGTTATAGGCTCTACATCCCAGGCATACTTTCTTGTCAAGACGTGAGCATGTAATGGCTTTCTCTTGCTTGCTTCTAACATTTTACACAGTCACAAGTAGCATTTTCACAGGCACATTATTTCCCTGAACTGAATTGAAAAAATACTCTTTTATTTATTTATTTTTTTAAGAAAGGATAAATTAACAAAACCATAGGGTAGAAGGGGTACAACTCCACAGAATTCCCACCACCCTATCTCCATATCCCATCCCCTCCCCTGCTAGCTTTCCCATTCTCTATCCCTCCGGGAGCATGGGCCCAGGGTCATTGTGGGTTGCAGAAGGTGGAAAGTCTGGCTTCTGTAATTGCTTCCCTGCTGAACATAGACCTTGACTGGTTGGTCCATACTCCCAGTCTGCCTCTCTCTTTCCCTGGTAGGGTGGGTCTCTGGGGAAGCAGAGCTCCAGGACACATTGGTGGGGTCTTCAGTCCAGGGAAACCTGGCTGGCACCCTGATGGCATGTGGAACCCGGTGGCTGAAAAGAGAGTTAACATACAAAGTCAAACAAATTGTTGAGTAATCCTGGACCCAAAGAATGGAATAGTGGAGAGGAAGTGTTGGGGGGTACTCTAGTGTACTTCTGCTTTTAGGTATATATTTTGCAGTAGTTTATGGATACGTGTGAACATATGCTCTCTCTAACAGAACCTGGTGTATATCTAGGTTTTGGGACTTTGTTAGAAAGTGAACCACCTGAGATGAAATTAGAGTGTACTATAAAAGGATAGGTCTCACCCGAGTAATGAAGCAGAAGGGTTGTCATTCCACACCTAAAGTCTCTGGACACAGTCTGAGCTGAAGCACGTTGAGGTGGCATTCGTTGCGTTGATTAGGTTGGGATCGGCTGATGCAATATTATTTAATATGGATTGGCAGAGGAATGCGGGAAAGTGGGCCCTATCCTAAGGTTCCAGGACTGGGAGAAATATAGGCTCTATAGTGGAGATGTGAGTATCCTGTTGTCTTAGGGTTCATAAAGACAATGGTTAATTAATGTTATCATCACATTATTTGGTAATTGGGTTAACATTGAAAATTCTTTTTGTTAGGGTTTGTTGTATAGTACACAGTATCTTGTAAATAGCTGTGCCACTGGTTGCCTCTAATCTACTTGGTATAGGCTTTTGAGAGAGTCCGCATATCAGATACACAGCCTATATATTAAGAAGACTCAGTCTGTGTTTTAAAAACTTTGAGACATACAATTAATTTTTCCCCTCTCATATTAATCAACTAGTGATTTATATGACTACACTTTACTAGGAGTGTACATAAACACCATTCCCACCACCAAAAGACTGTGTCCCATGCCACCCACCCACCCCCACCCACCACCAGCCCAGGAAGCTGCATGTCTACCCCTCACCACAGGGTTTTTACTTTGGTGCCCTACTTTCAATTTAGTCAGATCCTGCTTTTAGTTTCCCTTTCAGATCTTCTTTCTCAACTTCTGTTGATGAGTGGGATCATCCCATACTCATCTTTCTCTTTCTGGCATAGCTCACTTAACATAATTCCTTCTAGCTCTGTTTCTGGTGAGATAAAGTGGTTCAATTTCATTCTTCTGCATGTTACAACCCAGTTTTCCCAGCACCATTTATTGAAGAGAGCCTCCTTCTTTCATTTAATCCTTTGGGCCCCCTTTTCTAAGATTAGATGTCCATAGGTGTGGGGATTAATTCCTGGGCTTTCAGTTCTGTTCCACTGGTCTGTGTGCCTATCTTTGTTTCAGTACCATGCTGTTTTGATGATGATGGCTTTATAATATAGTTTAATTTCTGGGAGTGTGTTGCCTCCATTTCTGTTTCTTTTCCTCAAGATGGTTTTGGTAATTCTAGGTGTTTTCAGGTTCCAGATAAATGACTATAGTGTTTGTTCTATTCTCTTAAAGAAGCTTGGTGGAACTTTGATGGGTATTGCATTAAATTTGTATACGGCTCTGGGAGAATATTCATTTTGATGATATTTATTCTTCCAATCAATGAGCATGGGATGTCTTTCCATTTCTTGGTATCAGTTTCTATTTCCTTGCGTAGTTTCTCATAGTTTTCAGTATACAAGTCTTTCACTTCTTTGGTCAAACTTATTCCTAGGTATTTGATTGATTTTGCTGAAACAGTAAATGGGAGTTCTTTCTGAATATCTTCTTCTTCAGATTTAGTATTTTCATATTGAAATGCCACTGATTTATGTACATTAATTTTGTAGCCTGACACCTTGCTATATTGCCTAATAACTTCCAGTAGTTTTCTGCTGGATTCTTTAGGTTTTTCTATGTATACTATCATATCATCTGCAAATAGTGAGAGCTTGACTTTTTCCCTTCCAATCTGTATTCCTGTGATTTCTTTCTCTTGCCTGATTGCTATGGCAAGAACTTCCAATACTATGTTGAAGAGTGATGGTGACAGTGGACAGCCCTGTCTAGTCCCCAATCTGAGGGGGAATGCTTTCAGTTTCTGTCCATTGAGTATGATATTGGCTGTATGTTTGCTATATATAGATTCCACTATCTTGAGGAATGTCCCATCTATTCCCATTTTTGTAGAGTTTTGAGTATGAATGGGTGTTGGATTTGTCAAAGGCTTTCTCTGCATCTATTGAGAAAATCATATGGTTTTTGGCTTTGCTTTTATTGATGTGGTGAATAGCACTGATTGACATATGTTGAACCAGCCTTGCATTCCTGGGATGAATCCCACTTGGTCGTAATGAACAATCTTTTACATGTGCTGCTGTATCCAATTGGCCAAGATCTTGTTTAATATTTTGGCATTTATGTTTATCAGAGATATTGGTCTGTAGTTTTCCTTTTTTGATCTGTCCCTATCTGCTTGTGGTATCAGAGTGATGCTGGCTTTATAGAAGGTAGAAAGGAGTATTCCTGTTTCTCCAATCTTATGGAAAAGCTTAAGAAGTATGGGTACTAACTGTTTCCTGAAAGTTTTGGAGTTTGTGAAGCCATCTGGTGCAGGACTTTTGTTGTTGGGGAGATTCTTAATAATTCTTTCAATTTCTTTGTCTGTGATTGATGCTTTTAGGTTTTGTAGTTCTTCTTCGTTAAGTTTTGTAAGGGCTTATGTTTCTAGGAATTGTTCCAATTTTTCCAGATTCTCCAGCTTGCTGGCGAATAGTTCTTCATAGAAGTTTCGCATGATTTTTTGCATTTCTGTGGTGTCAGTTGTGATATCTCCTCCATCGTTTACAATGCTATTAATTTGAATCTTCTCTCTTTTTTGTTTGGTGAATCTGGATAGGGGTTTGTCAATTTTTCTTAATCTTTCAAAGAACCAACATTTGGCTTCATTGATCTTTTGTATGGTTCTCTTATTTTCGATGATGTTTATTTCTGCTCTAACTTTAGTGATTTCTGTCCTTCTGGTTGCTTTAGGGTTCCTTTCTTCCTCTTCCTCTAAGTCCTTGATGTGTGCAGTAAGGTCATTTATTAGAGCTTTGTCTTGTTGTTTTATATGTGATTGTATGGCTATGAGTTTCCCTCTCAATACTGCTTTATCTGTGTCCTAAATACTTTGATAGGTTGTGTCTACATTTTCATTAGTTTCCAGGAACATTTGAATTTCCTACTTGAGTGACTCTCTGACCCAGTGGTTCTTAAGGAGTATGTTGTTTAGTTTCCAAATTCTGTGACTTTTAATAATTTTCTGTTTGTTGTTAAATATTAGTTTTACTCCACTGTGGTCTGAGAAGATAGTTGGGATGATTTCCAAGCTCTTGAATTTATTGATGCTGTCTTTGTGGCCTAACATGTGGTCTATCCTTGAGTATGTGTTAGGTGGATTCGAAAAGAAGGTGTATTCCAGTTTTTTGGGGTTAAGGACTCTGAAAATGTCCAAGAGGTCTACTCTGTCAATCTCTTCATTTAATTCTCTTGTATCTTTGTTGATTCTCTGCTTTGCTGATCTGTCTAAGTGTGAGAGTGGGGTATTAAAGTCTCCCACTATTATTGTATTGCTATTTGTGTATTTTTCAAACTCTTTCAGTTGGTGCTTGATGTATATATATGGTCCCTCATAGGGTGCATAGATGTTAATAATTGTTAAGTCTTCTCTGCTGATTGATCCTCTAATCATTATGTAATGTCATTGCCTATCTTTTATTACTTTATTTAATTTAAAATCTATTGTATCTGAGACTAGAATAGCTGTTTCTGTCTTTTTTTGTGGTCCATTAGCCTGTATGATAGTTTTACATCCTTTCACATTAAGTCTGTGTTTATCTTGTTGTGACAGGTGGGATTCTTGCAAGCAGCATATGGTTGGGTTATGTTTTTTGATCCATCCCCCCACTCTTTGCCTTTTTATGGGTGAGTTTAAGCCATTGACATTTAATGATATTATGGATTTAATGTATTGTAGTGCCATTGTTCAACAAATTTTTTTTGCTCTGATATATTGCAAGTATTATAGTGATGCTCGTGTTTATAAGAGGTCTTTTAGAACTTCTTTCAGGGCCATTTTGGTGATGGTTGCCTCCTGTAAGTGTTGTTTGTCTAAAAAGGTTGTGATCCTTCCACCTAGTTTGAATGAAAGTCTAGCAGGATATATTATCCTTGGTTGAAACCCCTATTCATTCAGGGCTTAATACGTATCTTACCATTCTCTTATGCCTTTTAGAGTTTGAGTGCAGAAATCTGATGAATGTCTTATAGGTTTTCCCTTGTATGTGACCTTTTTTTTTTGTCTTGCAGCCTTTAGGATCCTCTCTTTATCCTTACTTCTTCTCATTATGACTATGATGTGTCTTGTTATTTCAAGTCTGGGTTGATTCTATTTGGAACCCTCTGGGCCTCTTGAATCTTGATGTCCTTTCTGTTATTCAGGTCTGGGAAGTTTTCTTCTATAATTTCCTCTAGAATGTTTCCTTCCCCTTCCTCTCTTTCTCCCTCTAACAGGCCAATTATATGAATGTTACTTCTTTTTAGATCATCCCATATGTCTCTGTTGTTGTTTTCAGTGTCTCTCAATCTCTTTTTGAGCTCTTTCGCCTCTTTCTTAGTTTTCTCTAACTCATCCTCTATCTGACTAATTCTGTTTTCTGCTTCTGTTAGTCTGCTTACCCTTCCCTCTGCTGCTTTCCTCAGTTCAGCCATTTCAGCTTTCAGTTCTCTAATTGCCTCAAGTATTTTCTTTGGGAGTCTCAACTGTTGTTTCCCTAATACTGCCATTCCTTTCCTCCAACATTGTTTTCATTTCTGTGATTAATAAATTTATTATTGCTTTCATACTTTTCTTATTTATGGCTACTTCTGTCTGATTTGTAGTTTCTTCTGGGCTCTTGTCTTCACTCATTGGAGTAGCAGTTTTATTTGTTTTTGATCTACCCATTTTTTAATTTATGTGTTTCTTATTTTTATTTTCTGTTCTTCCTCAACTGTGTTTTGAGTACAAGCAACACTGTACTAAATACATTTATAACAAATGCAATCACCAACCTCAGGAATTACAATAGCAACTGAAGCAAGTATTGAAGCAGTTTAATCACTACCAGTTAGCCAAACAATGTGTCCAGTCCATGAAAAAAATGGCAGCCAAGTCCAAATAAAGAAGAAAGAGAAAGGAAAGAAGGGATAGCAAGAATAGAAAATTATGCAAATAAAATACCCACTGTATATTCTAGGGGTAGCAAGAGGAGAAAGAGAAGTAGAGCAGAGATAGACATATATAGGGTCCACTCTGAGTCAGATTTCTTCCCCAAAATAATTCAAAAATGAATTTCAGTGAATTCAGAAAGACAAAGAAGAAGGATGGAAGAAAGTAAGACAAGATAAAAAGGAGAAACAAAAGAGAGAAAAGAAAAAAGTTAAGAAAAATAACTGTAATAAAATAGCTGTGAAAGGAAAGTTTTTCAATTGATTAATGCATTTTTTATTTTATTTTATTTTTTTAATTAGCTAGGAAGAGGGAGAATCAGAGAGTCTGTAGAGGAGGTAGGAGTAGTGAGAAAAGTTCCTCTCACAATGGATAAGATGCCCAGTCCCCTAGCAATGAAGGATACCCTAAAAGTTATTACTGGTCAACCTAAAGCAGGGTGGGAAAGAGATAAGCCATTATATAATATTAATAATAAAAATAGAGAAGAGTAAAAAACCTGTCCCAGATTGCCTCAAGCCTCCTGAGCAGAGGCAGCTGATTGTTAAGAAAGAAAGAAACAAAAACCCTCAGGACTAGACAAGAATAGCAGGAATAGACAGTGATGCAAATCTACTATCCATTGTATATTATAGGGGTAGCTAGAGGAGAAAGGGAATTAGAGCAGAGATATATGCAGAATGAGTCCACTCTGAGTCATATTTCTTCCCCTAAATAATTCCCAAAAGTGTATCAGTTAATTCAGAAAGCTGAATGAGGAAAGAAGAAAGGATGACAAGAATGAGAAAGAGAAGAAAAAAAGAGAGAGAGAGAAAAAAAGAAAAGGTAAGAAAAAGAACAGTAATAAAAGAGCAGTGAAAGGAAAGAGATTTTTATTCATTTATTTATTAATTTATATTTAATTAGCTATGCGGGGGGTGAGGGAGAAAATGGATAGGGCCCGTAGGAAGAGTGAAGCAAGTTACTTTAGCAGTGAATAAGACATCCAGTCCCCTAGCAATGGAAAATACACTAAGAGTTAATTCTGGTCAACCTGAAGGAGAGGGGGAAAGGGATACACCTTTATCTTGTATTGACAATATAGAACAGAGTACAAAACATGTCCTGTCATCTTGGATGGCTCCACATTGCACAGGCCCCCTGAGCAGAGGCAGTTTATTGGCTACTTAGAAAGAAAAATGGCCAAAGGTTTCAGAAAGGAATAGAATTAGAATGGATGACACCCCCCTGTTGGGACAGGAATCTTGGTAAAGAAAGAAGCTCAGTAGGGGAGCCTGCTAAGAGCAGCTCTCTGGCCCCCAGGGACTGGTTATGGGGTGGAGGGGGAGGGGGTGCACTTAGGGAATAATAATTAAAAAATTTTTTTTTTCCTTTCTTTTTACTCTATTTTCTAACCCAAACTGAGTTATAGTCACCTCCTTGGTGTGACTGCTAGGACCCCTTGTTTACTGTCCTACTAAAGGCAAAAATTCCTACCGTTTCCAGTAGATGTAGTCGGAGCTCAAGCCACTAGCAGCTTCTCATTCCGCCATCTTCCAGAATCCTGAACAAATAATCTTATTTGTATTTCCCTACACAATTATTTCAGTATATGGGGAATTAGAAAACATATATTCTGCTTGTGTTACAAGAGACTTAAGTGGTTAGAGATTACCAGGGGTAGGTAGGCAAATCTATCTAGTTTCTATATATCTTAGATTTATAACTCCATGAAAACCTACTATTATTATTGGTTTCTGTCTCATCATTAGAATTCACTGTCTCTCAGCATTTTTTCTCAGTTCTGTTGAGAAATAAATTATTTGTACCTGACATTACAATGCCTATCTTCTCCATTGGATTCTACCACCACCACCCACAGGAGGAGGAGAGACAACATTAGTCTACCTATACATCTCTGTCATTATGTTTCAAGCTCCTAAAAGTATATTATTCACAGAAGTAACCCTAAGAATGCCCACTGCAACACAACAACTAGCTAGATGGCATAATGATTTCATAAATTGTACATGTGTATCCTTGATTATAAGTTTATTGTTATTTTTTAAAAGATTGTTTGATTGATTTACTGACTGATGAGAAGAAAGTCAAAATGTTCCTCAAGATTTGTGATGAAGAGACTCAAACTTAGAATCTTCTACAGTCCTGAATTCTGTATCTGAGGTACTTTTGTGGTTACTATACATTTGTTCTGTAAGTACACACACACACACACACACACACATGTACATACCCTAATATCTAGGTCATTATGAAAACAAATATAATTTTTCACAAGGGATATGGAACAAATACTATGCAAATTATATATATATATATATATTCTGTATTGGGGGATTAACAGTAAAATACAATAGTTTGTACAAAAATTATATATTATATTATGTGTATTTTTGTTGTTGAGTGAGTGCCTGCTTAAGTATAATTTTATGATCATTTCCTCACTCTAGATCTACCTCACTTTAGATCTTCCACCACTGCCTAATATATGAATTATATTGTCACCCCATGTTTCTCACTACATCACAATAGGAGATGACTCTGTCACTTTTGGGTAGGAGAAATATAATTTGAGAAGACATGGAGGAGGATACACTTTATTGATTCTTAAGAGATAAAAATGGAGAGAGGGGACAATTCTTAAAGAGATCTGATAATGACAAAGATACAAGTAGTGTAAGGATTTTGACCAAATTTTCTTTGAATTGAGATTAGGTATTGGTTTTACAATTTTTATAAAAAGACAAATTTGTAAAATCCTCTCTATCTCCAGACATTTTTTATAAAGGAATATATTTTGAGACTTCATTTCCCTTAATTATCACCAATCACTTCATACACTTGGTCAAGCTTTAGGTTTTAATTTCAGTTATATTCTCCATCTTCTTTCCTAACAACGGGCTCTCGGTTTCCTTCCTCTTTCCCTAACTATACTAGCACCAGTAAAAGAGATACAACACATTATTTATTTATTTCCAAAAGTCCTTCTTCAATGAAGCTGCCAGATATCCCTTGTTCCAAAATCTCATATAAAACACCAACTGGTCTTGCCAAGATTTCAGAGACTGGCCTTTTCAGTAGCTTATTATATAAAGAGAAAATTTCAGGCTGATGAAAGTTGTAACTTCTTTGAATATCCACTACCACTTTTCTCAGTGCTCTATACATAATACTCAGGATTAGTTAAATTTATTTGACTTAATGTAGATAACTGAGTGTAACCAACACTTAGCCTTTGGTTGCATTGGGAAATTATGAATTTTGAGTGTATATGCAATCATAAGAACTTCAATAATGGAAATTGGCATTATAAAAAGGAAATGAATGAAAGCAGACTCTCTTACTGATTTTCTGGCTTGAGTTACAGCCTGAATAGTTTATGATGGATTTAGAACCTTTTAATGAAAGTCTTGCTGGCCAGAAGAAATCATTCATCTCTGTAGTAGTGATTTTTCCCAATTAGAATTGTTAAATGTGTGAAATTATACCAAATGTTTAGGGAGTATTATGTATGTGTGCATTCAAACACACTTACTTTTGCAATTTGAAGTATTAACAAAGGCACTGTATTTTATTTTGCCAGATTTTCTTGTATATTTATTAAAAATTTATAATGCATGCCTTGTTATTTTGATTTATATCATCCTGGAGTGTGAAAGATGTTCCTTTGCCCTTTCTGAAATTTATTTTTTTCTTTGGGGAGAAGGTGCTGGGATAGCCTGAGGGTGCTTCTTCCAGAGCAAGTGCTCTCTGGGTTGGAGGGAACTCAACTGGAGCCAACCTAGGCTGCTGCGTGGGAGAGGGATCAGGAACTTGTGCTGCACTAACGTCACAGGAGATACACTCTGGAACTCTCAGAGCTGGAAAGCAATTCCAAGTGATTTTACTCAGAAAAGCAGCTTGCATATATACTAGCCAAGTAGGGTGGAAACAGGGTGTGACGTAGAGAGGGTGGAGGGAAAAAAGATATTGGTGAAAATCAGGGTGTGACAAGGAGAGGGGGTGGAGCTGGCGAGAATTCTACCACTGATCCACCAATGCCCTGGAGGGAGGGTGGCTCTTAGTTAACAGTGGTTTATGTAAATAGACCACAGCTTTGAGTGGGATCAAACTAATGCCATGCAGGCATGCCGGTGCTTAGTTAAGCAGGATTAGAGACAGAAGCTTTAAGCCAGGGGGCCTGGCATACTACCCAACAGAAGGTAGATGGGTATTGAAGGAAAATAGAATTCTGGATTGGAGTTCCTAATCACTGTAAAGTAAATGTGTGGTAACCCTTTAATTTTTTTCTTTTCTTGTGAAAGTTAAATAAGGTTTGGTATTTTTAAAGTTTTATTGATGTTCAATTGATATATAAATTTGTAACATCATTTAAAGTATCCAGTAGGCCAGGCAGTGATGCCCCTGGTTAAGCACAAACATAACAGTACACGAGGACACAGGTTCCAGCCCCTGGTCCCTTCCTGCAGGGAAAAGCTTCATAAGTGAAACAGGGCTACGGGTGTTTCTCTATTTCTCTTCTTCTGTATCTCCTCCTACCTTCTCAATGTTTCTGTCTCTATCCAATAATAAGTACAATAAAATAAAAAATAAACAAAATTAAAAATCCGGTATGATGATATGATAAATATATACATTGTGAAAGAATTAATCTGATCTAGGTAACACATCTAATCTTTCATTTTATTTTCCAGTAAGGATATTTAAGTTCTGATGTCTTAGTATCTTCACTGTTATAAATAGTAGTCATCATGTTCTACATTAGGTCTTCATATTTAATTCACTTTATAGCTGAAAGTTTATATCATTGTTTTAATTGAGGGGTTAATTCTTTTTTATTTTTTATTACCTTTTTCTATTGGATAGAGACAGAAATCAAGAGGGGAGGGGATGGGAGAGAAGGAGAGAGACAGAGAGACACCTGCAGCCCTGTTTCACCACTTGCAAAGTGTTCCTCTTGCAGGTGGGGACTGGGGGCTCTAACCTGTGTCCTTGCACATTGTAACATGTGCACTTAAACAGATGAACCACTACCTGGCCCTGAGGGGTTAATTCTTTACAGTGTAGTCTTGTCACATAGGCATAGTCTCTCAACTCTCCTTAATTGGTGTCTGGGAGACACTTGATCCCCCAGACTAAGGCAACTTTTCCTGTTGTGCACCATGACCCCAGTGTCCCTTCATCTAGTCCCTTTCCCTACTTCCCCAGAGTATTTGCTTTGGTAACACACACACACACACACACACGCACACGCACATGCACACATACATACATACATACATACATATACACACCAAGTTTCACCTTGTTTTTACGCACTGTTTTTGCTTCATAATTTCAACCTATGAGGGGAAGCATTCCATTTTGGTCTTTCTCTTTCTGAATCATTTCATTCAACATGATTACTTTAACTTCTGACCAAGATATTACAAAGGAGATGACTTAATCATTTTAATAGCTGTATAGTATTGCACTGTGTAGATGTACCTCAATTTTCTTAGCCACTCTTACTTGCTATTGGACATCTGGTTTGCTCATTTGGGCTGTTAAAATTGTGATCCTATGAAAATGGTCTGCATAGGTGTGTTTTTTCCCTCTGGGTAAATCCTTATGATAGACATTGCTGGATCACAGAGCAAACCCATTTCTAGAGTTCTGATGAATCTCCAGACTGTTTTCTTATAATGTATTTTTGTATTATCTTTATTTATTTATTGGATAGAGACAGTAAGAAGTTGAGAGGGAAGAGGGTAACAGAGGGAACTAGATAGATACCTGCATCACTGCCTCACCATTTGCAAAACTTTTCCCCTGCAGATGGGGACTGGAGGCTCAAACTTGTATCCTTTCACATTGCAACATATGCACTCAACCAGGTGCACCTCTACCAGGCCGTCCTCTAGACTGGTTTCCATAGGGCCTTGACCAACTTACATTCCCACCAGCAGTGTAGGATGGTCCCTTTCCCCCCACAGCCTTTCCAACAGTTCATATTTCTGTCTTTTCTAGTGTAGGAGAATATCACAGGTGTAAAGTAGTATTTTGTTGTTAATTGTATTTGCATTTCCCTAGTCATCAGTGACTTAGAGCATTCTTCATATATCTGATGAATTATGGTGACTCAGTTTATTCTTCTACATGTTTCAACTCAATTTCCCCAACAACACTTACTGAATATACTCTCCTTTCTCTACTTGATGTTTTGGGCTCCATTGTCAAAAATTAGATGTAGATGTAAGGTTTACTTTCTGGGCTTTCCATTTTATTCCATGGGTCTGTGTGTTTATTTTTATTACACTATCAGGCAGTTTTATTATAGTGATTCTGTATTATGTTTTGAGGTCCCCATTCTTTTTAATGTTTTGAGGTTGGAGGTATATGTGCTATTGTCAAAGGTTTTCTTTTTCTACATCTATTGAGATAATCATGTTGTTTTTGGATTTACTTTTGATTTTGTGGTGAATCATATTTATTTTTTTATTTATGGTGATTCAGCCTTGCAATTTTGGAATAAATCCCATTTTATCATAGTTTACAACATTTTTAATCTACTGTTATAGCCAGACTTCTAGGATTTGGTTCAGTATTTTAGCCTCTGGGTTTATCAGGGTTATTTGTCTGTAGTTGCTTCTTCTTTTTTTTTTTTTTGATTGTGTCTCTGCTTTTAGTATCAGGATAATGTTGGTTTCATAGAAACTGAAAGGAAGTATTCGTGTGTCTTTGATATTTTGAAAGTTTTAAAAGTGAGGTGCTAGCTCTTCCTTGAAACTTTTGTAGAATTCATTTATGAAGCCCTCTGGGCCTAGACTTCTGTTATTAACAAGGCTGTTTCAATGTCTATGTCTTTGACTGTGGTTATTCTAGTCAAGTTGTCTTTGTCTTCCTGGTTCAATCCTGGGTGGTTGGTGGCTTCAGAAAACTCAGGCATTTCTTCCAGGTTCTCTAAGTTGGTGGCATATAGTTGTATATAAAATTCCTATATGATGCTCTGAATTTCTGTGATGTCTTTTGTGATCTCTCCCCTTCCATTTGTTATTTTATTTATAAGGGACTCCCCCTCTCCTCTTTTTTGTAAACCTAGCCAAGGGTTTGTCAATTTTATTTACTCCAACAAAAAACAAGATTCATTGATCTTGTGTTTTGTTTTCAATGTTATTAGTATTTTTCCTCTAGTGTTTTATTATTATTTGACTTCTTCTATTGGCTTTGAGTTTTCTTTGTCATATATTTTCTAATTCTTTAAGACATCTAGTGAGAATGTTTATTTAAAGTTTGTTTTTTTGTTTCTTAATGTGTTCCTGTAGGGATATAATTTTTCCTCTTAATACCACTTGAACAGTGTCTCAAACATACTGGTAGATCACATCTACCTTTTAATTTATTTTCAGGATCATTTTAATGTCCTCATTGATCCAGTATTTTTAAGTAGGGAGCTAGTGAGTGTTCATGTTCGGAACCTTCTTTAGCTTTCTCTTTGGGGTTGAATGTTAGTTTAATTTGCTATGGTCAAAGAGGATTCTTAAAATGATTTCATAGTTTTCAAAATTATGGGTGCTGTCTTTGTGGCCTCTTACGTGGTCTATAAGTGAAAAAAAAATCCCATGTAGAATTGAAATTAATATGTATTATACTTTCTTGGAGTGAAGAACTCTGAAGATATCCTGTAGGTCCAACCTAACCGCATCTTATTTCAATTCTCTTGTTTCTTTATTAGTATTCTGTTCACTTAATCTATCTATTTGGGAGTGGAGTGTTCAAGTCTCCCAGTATTACTGTATTGCTATAGAGGTACACTTCTCACAGTTTTACATATTTTATTACCTCCTTATTATATAGATATTGATTATTATTATTTATTTATCCCCAGAGCATTGTGCATTAACCATTCTATCTTTCATTACCTTGAATATTTAAAAATATATTGTTTCAGATATAAACATGGCTATTTCTGCCACTTTTGTGGTCCATTATCTTATATGATGATTTTCCATCTTTTCATTTTAAGCCTATTTCTATC
Source organism: Erinaceus europaeus (assembly GCF_950295315.1). NCBI lineage: Eukaryota > Metazoa > Chordata > Mammalia > Eulipotyphla > Erinaceidae > Erinaceus > Erinaceus europaeus. Next base: position 31,748,774 of record NC_080185.1, read on the forward strand.
CTGAAAAGCCTTATGGATTTCCTGAAGACAGCACATGTTTGGGTTGGATTTCCTGGTCCATGTTCCTACTCTGTATTTTTGATGTGTGAATTTAGACCATTGACATTAAGTGAAATTAGCAATTTAAATATATTTCAAAGTCGTTATGTATGACTTGTTTGTTTTTAAGTTGATGTATTAATTGTTTGTTTTTAAGTTGATGTACTAATTTGTATTAATTTACAAGAGTCCCCTTAGAACTTCTTGTAGTTAAGGTTTGGTAGTGATAGTTTCTTTCAGAAGTTCTTTGTTTGAAAAAGGCCCTGGGAGTTGGGTGGTAGTTCAGCGGGTTAAGAGCAGGTGGCGCAAAGTGCAAGGAAAGGGGCATAGGTATGAAGTGATTCTGTGTTTCTGTGTTTCTTGGATATATACATATATGTTCATATATATGTGTGTGTGTGTGTGTTCATTAACAGTTTTATAAGTTCTCTGCTATTATGTCATTTAATTAGTTCCACTCCTGTCTCTACCTCTTCTCCTTCTGATACTCCTATTATTCATATATTGTTTTTTCTGGGCTCATCACAGCTGTCTCTGGAGCTAAGTTCATTATCTTTCTTTTAATATATATATATATATTCCTTTTTGTTGCCCTTGTTGTTTTATTGTTGTAGTTATTATTGCTTTTTCCCTCATTGTTGAATAGGACAGAGAGAAATGGAAAGAGGAGGGGGAGACAGAGAGGGGGAGAGAAAGATAGACACACGCAGACCTGCTTTACTGCTTGTGAAGTGACTCCCCTGAAGGTGGGGAGCTGGGAGCTCAAACAGAGATTCTTATGTAGGTCCTTGCACTTTGTGCCACATGCACTTAACCCACTGTGCTACCACCCAACTTCCAGTTCATTATCTTTTAACCTCTTAAGATTATTTACACTTTTCTCTGTGTCTTATGCTTTATACTCAGTTATATTGATTCATTTTTTATTCTCTACTATTATTTTAAGTTTTACCTTATAATAACAGTTTCTACATATAATTTTGCTATAGGGAAGTCTCTCTGTATCTATTTTTTCTTTTCCTTTGAGGACACATGGAAAAAATAACCTGTAGGCTATGGTATATGAACAGAAGTGACACATGTCAATTCACCATAGTTGATCTTTAATACAAGAAGTTCTAAGGGGACTCTTAGAACTTAGTCGATAGCACTTAATATCTCAAACCTCTCTCTCTGATGAAAAGAAAGTTAAGGTATGTGTTGAAATGTTGATTTCTTAATAAAACATAACATGGAAATAAGCTACCCTGTGAAAATACACCTAGATATCTACACACTTTTCCCCTTTATTTAGGAGATTAATGGTTTACAGTTGATGATCAAATACAATAGTTTTCACATATATATCATTTCTCAGTTTTCCACATAATAATTCAACCCTCACTAGGTATTCCTCTGTCATTATGTTCCAGACCCTGAACCTTTCTCCCCAACCCAGAGTTTTTTAATTTGGTGCAATACACCAACTCCTATACAAGTTTTGCTTAGTGTTTTCCATTCTGGTCTTATTTTTCAACTTCTGTCCATGAGTGAGAGCATTCCATATTCATCTTTCTCTTTCTGACTTTTCTTACTTAACATGATTCATTCAAGCTCTATCCAAGATGAGGTGAAGAAGGTGAATTCACCATTTTTAATAGATGAGTAGCATTCCATATGTATATAGACCACAACTTGTTGAACCACTCATCTGTCATTGGACACCTGGGTTGCTTCAAGTTTTGGCTATTAAAAATTATGCTGCTATGAACATAGGTAAACACAAATCTTTTTGTGTGGGTGTGCTTGGTTCCTTAGGATATATCCCCAGGAGAGGAATTGCAGGATAATCGGGTAGGTGCACTTCTGACCATTTGAGAGTTCTCCAGATTGCTCTCTACAGGTGTTGGACTAATTCCCACCAGCAGTGAAGGAAGGTTTCTTTGTATTCACAACCTCTACAGCATGTGTTGCTGCTACCTTTTCCTGATATATGACATACTCACAGGAGTTAAGTCTAAACTACACATTTTTTCATGTGTGAAATAAAAATATACTTTTGTTGTTGGAAACAACTGGGACTTGACAAACTTTATGATAGCCTATACTATCACAGTCTGTAAAAAATATGTTAAAAAGTGTGTTTTTACCCAGGTTGGATCAGTTGAAGTTAAAAAAAAAAAGATAATAAGGAGGGGAGCCAAGATGATGACTTGGAAGCAGCTGCTGGAGTGAGCTCCAACAACAGCTTCTGGAAGGGTAGGGACACATGGCCTTCAGCAGGACGGTGTACAGGGGTCCTAAGGGTGACACCAAGGAGGTAACTATAGCATAATTGGGGTTAGAAAACAGAGAAAAAATAAAGGAAATTTTGTGATTATTTTTGAAGCTCACCCCTCTCCCCTCTCCCTATAACCAGACCCCAGGGATTGTAGAGGAACTGTTAGCAGGCTCCCCACTGAGCTTTTTTCTTTACCAAGTTTCCTGGCTCACCAGGGGTATTATTCCAACCATTTTCCTTTCTGAGCGCCAATTAAGAGCCATCCAAGCTGTAGACTGACTGTTAGGTTTTTTTTTTACTCTGTTCTATTTTATTATTACTATTATATACATGTGTGCCCCTTGCCCCCCTCCTTCAGATTGACCAAAATTAACTCTTAGTGTATTTTCCATTGCTAAGTTACTTGGTGTCCTATCCATTGGGAGAGGGACTTGTTTCACTCTACCTACCTCCTCTATCCACTCTCCGCCTTATCTCTCCTCCTAGCACATTAAAAAAAATCTTTCCTTTCACTGCTGTTTTTTCACTGCTATATTTTATTTTCATTTTTTCTTTCTTTTTTGTTTTCCTTTTCTCATTCTTGTCTTCCTTTCTTCCTCCCTCCTTCTTCAGCTTTCTGAATTCACTGATACTCGTTAGTGAATTATTTTGGGGAAGAAATCTGACTCAGAGTGGCCTCACTTTGTGTGTGTCTCTTCTCTACTTCCCGTTCTCCTCTTGCTAACCCTAGAATTTACAGTGGACAGTAGATTTGCATAATCTAGTCTTGCTAGCCCCTTTTTTCTTACTCTTTCTTTTTCATTTGGATTTTGTTGCTATTTTTTCTTGGACTGGAGCCATTGTTTGGCTAACTGGTATTGGTTAAACTGCTTCAATCCTTATTTCAGTTACTATTGTAATTTCTGAAGTTGGTGATTGCATTTGTTATAAAAGTATTTAGTATAGCATGGATTGTAATCAAAACACAACAACTGAATAACAACAGAACATAAAAGTAAAAATTACATCAATAAAAAAATAAATGGTCATACCAAGAGCAAATAAAACTGCTACTACAATGAATGAAGACAAGAGCCCAGAAGAAACTACAAATCAGTCAGAGGTAACCTTAGATAAGAAAACTATGCAGGCTATAACAAATTTAATAATCATAGATATGAAGACAGATATGGAGGCAAGGGATAGCAGAATTAGGGAAATAACAGATGAGACCCTCAAGGAAAATACTAGATACTTCAAGGTAATTAGAGAAATTACAGCTGAAATAGCTGAACTGAAGAAAGCAGCGGAGGGAGGGGAAAGCAGACTAACAGAAGCAGAAAACAGAATTAGCCAGACAGAGGATGAGCTAGAGAAAAGTAAGAAAGAGGTAAAAGAGCTGAAAAAAAGATTGAGAAACACTGAAAACAACAACAGAGACATATGGGATGATCTCAAAAGAAGCAACATTTGTACATTTGGCCTGCCAGAGGAAGAAAGAGAGGAAGGGAAAGGAAACATTCTAGAGGAATTTATAGAAGAAAACTTCCCAGACCTGGATAACAGAAAGGACATTAAGATTCAAGAGGTCCAGAGAGTTCCAAACAGAATCAACCCAGACCGGAAGACACCAAGACACATCATAGTCACAATGAAAAGAATTAAGAATAAAGAAAGGATCTTAAAGGCTGCAAGAGAAAAACAAAAAGTCACATTAGGGGAAAACCCATAAGACTATCAGCAGACTTCTCCACTCAAAACTCTAAAAGCCAGAAGAGAATGACAAGATATCTATCAAGCCCTGAATGTAAAAGGGTTTCAACCAAGGATAACATGTCCTGCTAGACTTTCATTCAAACTAGATGGAGGGATCAAAACCTTCTTAGACAGACAACAGTTAACAGAGGCAACCATCACCAAACCTGTCCTGAAAGAGGTTCTAAAAGACCTCTTATAAACAAGAACATCACTATCATACTTACAATATATAAGAGCAAATAATTGTTGAATAATGGCACTACAATACATTAAATCCATAATATCAATAAATGTCAATGGCTTGAACTCATCCATTAAAAGGCACAGGTGGGAGGATGGATCATAAAACATCACCCAATCATATGCTGCTTGCAAGAATCCCATCTGACCCAACAAGATAAACACAGACTTAAAGTGAAAGGATGGAAAACTATCATACAGGCTAAAGGACCACAAAAAAAGGGCAGGAACAGCCATTCTCATCTTTGACATAATAGATTTTAAATTAAATAAAGTAATAAAAGATAGGCAAGATCATTACATAATGATTATAGGATCTATCAACCAAGAAGATTTAACAATTATAACATCTATGAACCCAATTGGGGACAATCTAAATACATCAAACACCTACTGAAAGAACTACAAAAATACATCTATAGTAATACAATAATAGTGGGACATATTAACACCCTGCTCTCACACTTAGACACACTTAGGTCAGTGAAGCAGAGAAACAAGAAACAAGAGAATTAAATGAAGAGATGGACAGACGTGACCTGCTGGACATTTTCAGAGTTGTTAATGCCCCAAAATACTTGAATACACATTCTTTTCAAATCCACACAACACATACTCAAGAATAGACCACATGTTATGCCACAAAGACAGCATCAACAAATACAAGAGCATTGAAATCATTCCAAGTATCTTCTCAGACCACAGTGGAGTAAAGCTAACATTTAACAACAAACATAAAATTACTAAAAAAAAAAAAAAAAACAAAAAAAAAACACAGAATTTGGAAACTAAACAATATACTGCTTATGAACCACCAGGTAAGAAAGACACTCAAGCAAGAAATTCAAATGTTCTTCAGAACAAATGAAAATGAACACAAAAGATACAAATATTTGGGACACAACTAAAGCAGTATTGAAAGGGAAACTCATAGCCATATAATCACATATTAAACAACAAGAAAAAGCTCTAATAAACAACCTTACTGCACATCTTAAGGTCTTAGAGGAAGAGGAACAAAGGAACCCTAAAGTAAACAGAAGGACAGCACCAAAATTAGAGCAGAAATCAACAACATTGAAAATAAAAGGGCCATACTAAAGATCAGTGAAGCCAAATGTTGGTTCTTTGAAAAATTAAACAAGATTGACAAACCCCCTAGCCAGACTGACTAAAAAAAAAAGAAGAAGACTCAAATTAATAATAGAATTGTAAAAGATACTGGATATATCACAACTGACAGCACAGAAATCCAGATAATCATGGGAAACTTCTATGAAGAACTATATGCCACCAAGCTAGAAAATCGAGAAGAAATGGAAGAATTTCTAGAAACACATGCTTTTCCAAAACTGAATCAAGAAGTACTAAAAAAGCTAAATACACCAATCACAGAGAAAGAAATCAAAACAGTTATTAAGAATCTCAGCAACAACAAAAGTCCTGGACCAGACAGCTTCACAAACGAATTCTATAAAAACTTCAGGAAACAGTTAATACTCATACTTCTAAAGTTTTTCTATAAGATTGAAGAAACTGGACCACTCCCTTAAACCTTCTATGAAGCCAACATCACCCTGATACCAAAAGCAGATAGATACACAGCAGAAAAAGGAAAACTACAGACCAATATCTCTGATGAACATAGATGCCAAAATATTAAACAAGATCTTGCCCAGCAGCACATACAGCAGCACATCAAAAAGATTGTTCATCACGACCAAGTGGTATTTATCCCAGAAATGCAAGACTCATTCAACATCTGTAAGTCAATCAATGTCATTCACCACATCAATAAAAGCAAATCCAAAACCACATGATAATCTTAATAGATGCAGAGAAAGCCTTTGACAAAATCCAACACACATTCATGCTCAAAACTCTACAAAAAATGGGAATAGATGAGAAATGGCTCAAGATAGTGGAATCCATATATAGTAAACCTACAGGCAATATCGTACTCAATGGACAGAAGCTAAAAGCATTGCCCCTCAGATTGGGGACTAGACAGGGCTGTCCACTGTCACCATTACTCTTCAACATAGTGTTGGAAGTTCTTGCCATAGCAATCAGGCAAGAGAAAGGAATCAAAGGAATACAGATTGTAAGGGAAGAAGTTAAGCTCTCACTATTTGCAGATGATATGGTAGTATACATAGAAAAAACTAAAAAATCCAGCAGAAAACTACTGGAAGTTATTAGGCAATATAGCAAGGTATCAGGCTACAAAATCAATGTACAAAAATCAGTGACATTTCACTATGCAAACATTAAATCTGAAGAACAAGAAGACATCCAGAAATCACACCTATGGGTGAGTCGGCGGTAGCGCAGCAGGTTAAGAGCACATGGCGTGAAGTGCGACCGGCATAAGGATCCCGGTTCGAGCCCCGGCTCCCTACCTGCAGGGGAGTCCCTTCACAAGTGGTGAAGCAGGTCTGCAGGTGTCTGTCTTTCTCTCCCCCTCTCTGTCTTCCCCTCCTCTCTCCATTTCTCTCTGTCCTATCCAACAGCGATGACAACAACAGCAATAATAACTACAACAAAAACAAAAACAGCAAGGGCAACAAAAGAGAAAATTAATAAATAAATTTAAAAAAAAGAAATCACACCTATTCACTGTTGCAGCAAAATCAATAAAATACCTAGGAATAAAGTTGACCAAAGAAGTGAAAGACTTGTATACTGAAAACTATGAGTCACTATTCAAGGAAATAGAAACTGATACCAAGAAATGGAAAGATATCCCATGCTCATGGATTGGAGGAATAAATATTATCAAAATGAGTATTCTCCCCAGAGTCATATACAAATTTAATGCGATACCCATCAAAGTTCCACCAAGCTTCTTTAAGAAAATAGAACAAAAACTACATTCATTTATCTGGAACCAGAAAACACCTAGAATTGCCAAAAACATCTTGAGGAAAAGAAACAGAAATGGAGGCATCACACTCCCAGATCTCAAACGGTTTTATAATGTCATCATCATCAAAACAGCCTGGTACTGGAACAAAAATAGGCACACAGACCAGTGGAACAGAATTGAAAGCCCATATCTAAACCCCCACCCCTATGGACATCTAATCTTTGATAAGGGGGCCCAAAGGATTAAATGGAAGAAGGAGGCTCTCTTCAATAAATGGTGCTGGGAAAACTGGGTTATAACATGCAGAAGAATGAAATTGAACCACCTTATCTCACACGAAACAAAAATCAACTCCAAATGGATCAAAGACCTGGATGTCAGACTGGAAACTATCAAATACTTAGAGGAAAACATTGGTGAAACGGTTTCCCACCTGAACCTCAAGGACATCATTGATGAAACAAATCCAACTGCAAGGAAGACTAAAGCAGAAACAAACCAATGGGACTACATCCAATTGAAAAGCTTCTGCACATCTAAAGAAACTATAAAACAAACAGAGACCCCTCACAGAATGGGAGAAGATCTTCACATGCCATACATCAAACAAGAGACTAATCACTAAAATATACAAACTTAGCACCAATAAAGCAAATGACCCCACCCTAAAATGGGCAGAAGATATGAACAAAACAGTCACTCCAGAGGAGATCCAAAAGTCTAACAAACAAATGAAAAACTTCTCCAGGTCTCCGATTTTCAGGGAAATGCAAATACAGACAACATTGAGATACCACCTCACTCCTGTGAGAATAGTATACATCAAAAAGGACAGCAGCAACAAATGCTGGAGAGGATGTGGGGACAGAGGAACCCTTTTGCACTACTAGTGGGAATGTAAATTGGACCAGCCTCTGTGGAAACCAGTTTGGAAAACTCTCACAAGGCTAGACATGGACCTTCCATATGACCCAGTAATTCCTCTCCCAGGGATATACCCCAAGGACTCCATAACACCCAACCAAAAAGATATGTGTACACCTATGTTAATAGCAGCACAATTCATAATAGCTAAAATCTGAAAGCAACCCAGGTGCCCAACAATAGTTGAGTGGCTGAGAAAGCTGTGGTATATATAAATAATGGAATATTATGCAACTATTAAGAAAAATGAACCCACCTTCTCTGACCCATCTTGGATGGAGCTAGAAGATAATATGTTAAGTGAACTAAGTCAGAAAATTTAAGATGAGGATGGGATGATCCCACTCATCAACAGAAGTTGAGAAAGAAGAACAGAAAGACAAACTAAAAGCAGGATCTGACTAAATCTATTGTTGGGCACCAAAGTAAAAACCCTATGGTGAGGGAGAGAGTGGACATTAGGCTTCCGGGGGCAGCAGGGGGCTGGGGGTGGGTGAGTTGGAGGGGACTCAGTCTTTTGGTGGTGGGAATGGTGTCTATGTACACTCCTATTAAATGGTAGTCATATAAATCACTAATTAATATGAGAGGGGAAAATTGATTGTATGTCTTGAACTTTTTAAAGCACAGACTGAGTCTTTTTAATACATAGGTTGAGTCTTTCATATGTTGACTCTCTCTAAAGCCTAGACCAGGGAGAACAGAAGCAACCAGCAGCACTGCTATATTGAAGATGTTGGGTATTGTACAACAAATCCTTACAAAAGGACTTTAAAGTTAACCCAATTAAAAAATAATATGATGATAACACTAACTATCCACTGTCTTCTTGAACCCTAAGACAGAAAGAACCTCACATTTCCACTATAGAGCCTATACTTCCCCCAGTCCTGGGACCTTAGGGTAGGGCCCACTTTTCCACATGTTTCTCCCAATTCATATCAAATAATATTGCATCTGCTGATCACAACCTAATCAATGCAACTAGTGCCACATCAACATGCTTCAGCTCAGACTGTGACCAGAGACTTCAGGTGTGCAATGACAACCTTTCAGCTTCATTACTAAGGTGAGACCTTTCCTTTCATAATATTTTCTAATTCCATCGCAGGTGGTTGGTTCACTTCCTAACAAAGTCCCAAAACCTAGATATAGACTAGGTTCCATGAGATAGAGCATATATTCACACGTATCCATAAACTAGGGCAAAATATATACCTGAAGGCAGAAGTACACTAGAGTTTGCAGTGAGTACTTCCCTAACACTTCATCTCCATTAGTCCAACCTTATTTCCATGATTGTTCAACAATTTGTTTGGCTTTGTATGTTACTTCTCTTTTCAGACAACAGTTTCCAGATGCCATCAGGATGCTGGCCAGGCTTCCCTGGACTGAAGACCCCACCAATGTGTCCTGGAGCTCCACTTCCCCAGAGACCCACCCTACTAGGGAAAGAAAGAGGCAGACTGAGAGTATGGACTGACCAGTCAACGCCCATGTTCAGCAGGGAAGCAATTACAGAAGGCAGACCTTCCATCTTCTGCAACCCACAGTGACCTTGTATCCACACTCCCAGAGGGATTAATAATAGGAAAACGATCAGGGGATGGGATGAGATATGGAGATAGTGTTGTGGGAATTGTGTGGAGTTGTACCCCTCCTTTCCTACAGTTTTGTTAATGTCTCCTTTTTAAAATAAATAAATAAAAAGTAAATAAACACACACATGAGTTACACTTCTCTTTTGTCTGCATAGTTCATTCATCTACTTCCTAAACCACATTGATTATAGACAAATGAATATTGTCTTTTTGGGACATGTTTACATCTTGCATATTGAATGAAAACTGAATTTTTTATCTGTGTTCCTAATTCTGATGTGATGTGGACTGATAAATGTCCTTGAAGTCAATCTTACCATGTCTGAAACAAAGAATGAATCTACAAAATAGTTGACTAACTTGATGAGAAAATCAAAATAATATGGACATGCTTACTGTAGTAGGTTGATCCTTTGGAGAATTTTGGTGTCAATGACATTTGTAAGTCTACAAAATATTCTCTACACATTTTATATCTTTCATATTATCTCCATCTAAACTTTTTGATAAGTTGTTAGATTTCCTTGAAATTTGTTGGTGAAATTTGAATGGGGATTGAACTGAATCTATAAATTTCTTTTGTCCAAATTGCCATTTTAATGATATTTATTCTTCCAAGTGTGTGTGTGTGTGTGTGTGTGTGTGTGTGTGTGTGTGTGTGTGTGTGTGATCTTCTATTTCTTTTAACAGTGTCTGGTAGTTTTCATTTAAAAGGCCCTTCACTTCCTTTGTTAGATTTATCTCTATGTATTTTATCTTTTTGGATTCAATTCCAAATGGGATTACTTCCTTGACTTCCCTCTGGCACATTTTTTGTATAAAGAAATGTCACAGATTTATGAGTATTATCTTTTTTTGAATATACATTTCTTGGAGACATTTATAGATGGATCATGCTCTTTAATCCATTTAGCTACTCCAAGTCTTCTGACAGTTGAATTTATGTCATTCATATTTAGGATGATTATTGATATATATTTTACTTACATCCATTCTGATTTTTAATTTTTTTATTATTACATTTATTTATTGGATAGATAATAGGTCAAAATCAAGAGAATTGATAGTGATAGTGAGGGAGAGAGAGAGAGAGAGAGAGAGAGAGAGAGGGAGAGAGAGAATGAGAGAGAGAAAAAAAGAAATACCTGCAACACTGCTTCAATACTTTCAAAGCTTTCCCCCGTGGGTGTGGACTGTGGGCTCAAACCCAGGTCCTTGTGCATCGTAACATCTTCTCAACTGGATGTGACACCACCTGGCTCCTCATTCTGATTTTTCTTTTAAGCTTATTTTATGTTGTTGATTATTTTCCCATTTGCTTCCATCTGCTATTTTGTTTAGATGGCTTCCTATGGTGATTTCCTAACTAACTTTACATGTACTTTCTGTTGCACTCTGACCCTTGCTTTGTGTTGTGGTTATCATAAATGTTATAACTAGCACACTATACCTTTTAAGTCTTAGACTAGTATTTGATAATTCTGTTCTTTCCATTAATTGCCCCCCTCCAATTTTGTTGTTCTTTCTTATTTCTGTTGAATATTTAGTTCTATTCTGCTGTTGTTTACTTCACTTAAAATGTGTAATCATTTTGTTTCTTCTTTTACCATGGAATTCCTTTCAGTAATTCCTGAAATATGAGTTTGATGGTGGAAAACTTCTTTAACTTTTGAATATTTGGAAAGACCTTTATTTCTACCTCATGTAGTAAGGACAACTTTGCAGGATACAGAATACATGGATGTCAGTTATCTTTTTTTTTAAGGTTTTACTTATAAAATGGGAACACTGAAAAGACCATTGGATAAGAGGGGTACAATTCCACATAATTATTTTAAATATATTATTCCACTTTCTCTATACCTCTAGGATTTGTCAAAAGAAATATGATGAAAGCCTGATAACTTCATCTTTGTATGTCATTTCTTTGCTTTCCCTAGCAGCCTGCAAAATTCTTTCCTGATAGTTTCACTATGATATGTCTTGGTGTTGGTCTTTTTGTATTTAGGTATCTGGGTGTATTCCTTACTTCCAGAAAGTTTATGTTCTGAGGATTCCCTAAGTGAGGAGAATTCTCAGATATAATTTTCCTAGATATAATTTTCCCCTTCACCCTGTCCTTGTAGTTAGGAATTCCTATCAGTCTTGCATTTAACCTATAGTTGGAGTCTGATATTTCACAGAGGGTTGTCTCATTCTTTCTAAACTTTTTCTCTTCATTATCTTTAAATTAAAAAGAGTGGGCTAATTGTATATTCTAATTGAGACATTATTTTCTTTGTTTGGGTGAGTCTACTTATAATGTCTAAAACTTGAGCTTGTACTGTACTCTGCAGTTCTACCTGAAGCTTTTCCTTCATGCTTTCTAACTGCTTGGTGACTTCTGTTTTAAGTTCTTCTGTTAGGGTTTCCTAACTACTTAATAAGATACTATTTTAATATTTTAGTATTCTTTTTAATATTGTGCTTAGAATTTTGGAGAAACCTCATAATGAATTTTGTATATTCTTCCTCTGATAGTCTCCCTGTACCTAAAATTTCCTAAAGTCCTTCTGTTTCAGAGTCGTCATGTTCTGAAATTTATTTTTGCTATTTCTCTGTTTGCGCATTTATTGTTCTCGTTATTGTTGAGCCAACAGGTGTTGTTGTTATAATTACTAGGTTTTTTAAACCTGTTTAAAAATAAAATTGCTGGGGGAAGCATTGGGATTATTTTTCTTGTTAAACCCTTGAGCTTTTTGTAACTCTATGTAGTGTGTATATATGCCTTCTCTGTAATATTTCAGTCTGAATTCAAGCAATGCCATTTTGCTAAGTGTAATTTGTGTTTGAAGAAGCAGGGTTTAGTTTACCATTTGGCTATCAGCCTCCACTTATTACCTTTTATCAACCAGGTGCTGCACAGTACCTTCTGAAAATCTGCCTTAGTTTTGGGAGGTAGACCAGATTGGTCTGACAAATCCCCATCTACTGTGGTGTGACTTCACCACCACTTCAGCAGATTCTCACCCTTGAAGCCATTGGACATAGCTCAGAGTTTACCCACTCTCACAGAAAGCACCATGGGCAGCCTTGACTGCTGTTTTTCAGAAATAAAATGGTACTAATTTATGCCAGAGTCCCTAGTGTCTAAGTTCTTGGCTTCATCTTGTGCTAGCTCTCATCCTGCCCACAAACAACAGTACCAACCTGAGACCTCTGTCTGCAGATGTCCTAGCTTCAATTTAGTGAGGTTGTTTATTGTTGGTCTATTTACATAATCATTGTTTTGTCTGAGGGGGGTATGCTGTGGAGAGCCCAAGTAGGAGTCAGGGCTCATAAAAATATCACTGTCATTACCTGACAGGGCATCCTCCTCTTTTATGCAAAGATGAATCTCACTAATAGATGCAGCAGAGTCTGGCTTCCTATCTCCTTCAGAGATAGCCACCTCACTACCTAGCTGTAAACTAAAGGAATGATCTGGAGTGAAGGTTGGGACCCCTGGGGTGGGGAGGATAGTTGCAGAAGGGTCAGAGGGGAAACCTGGTCTATTTTTGGCAAACCTTCTGGAAGATGGCCAATTGGGTTCACTATCTGGGGGAACTCCTTATTACTCTTCTGGAATAGGGGGTCAAAGAGATCACATGTGTCATCCAGTGAAGCTAAAAGCTCATTTGGCATGAGCTTTTCCAGGTCATCTATACCCAACAAAGCATCAAAGTCAGACTCCTTCAGGTTCATTTTCTCCACCATCCAATCTGTCCTGGAAAAGGCATCCTCCTTGCTGATGTCTGAGGCATTGACCAACCCGTCCACAGCCAGCCATTCGGAGAATCCCGCCTTTGCTCTATCACCAGGAAACTCATGAGCTTTGAAGTGTTTGGCCACCTCCAGGTAGTCATCTAAAAGACCCAGGCTTTCCTCAGCCTCCAAACCCTACTGGTTAAAGAGGGACTTCAAGTCTCCCACCAACACCTCTTTGCTCAGGTAGCTCAACTCACCCAGGTCTCTGGGCTTTGCCAGAATCAAGGAATGTACACAATTCAAAGGTGTCTTTGTCAGTGTTGGATGCCGTGAAATAACGCCATGGCTTAAGCCACTGGGCTGGAGGTTGCCACTGCAGAGCCCAGTGCTGCTGCTGCTGTTGTAAATGCCAATGCTGTCACAGGCACTGCTGCCTCTAATATGCTATGTCTGCAGATGCTGGGGGAGCCAATGAGGAACAACACACAACCCTGACTCTACATCTAGAAGCTGGAGAGGAAATGCATACATGCTACATATTTATTAATTGACTTATTGTAAATTTTATGTATCTTGGCTATTGCTAACTTTGTTGCAGAAAACATAGGAGTATGTATATCCTTTTAAGTAATTGTTTATTCATTTTTCAAATAAATACCCAGGAGTGTGGGACTATGTGAAAGCTTGGTAGAGCTTAGGGGAGATCTTCCTTCCTTGGATGGAGGTCTGGAAAGACACCTCACTTGTTAGCCTCTCTCCTTATAGGGATGAGCCAAGAGGGAAAAGTCTCCCAGACTCAGTTTCTCATTGTTAGTCTCTCAAGCTCATAGAAAGCCTACAAGCCTCTCATACTTAGTTTCCCCTGCTAGCAAGCCAAACGTTTGCCTGCTTTAGGGTTCACTCAAAGTTCACACATCCACTTCACCTTTTGATCATAAAGGAGAACACACTCTAGCATACAACAACACCAGGCAGTAATGTTGGTATGCTTTTAAAAACCGCTTCTGTTTCATTTGGTTTAAATTCCCCCTGCTTAATACTATTCTATTTACATAACCACTTCATTCTATTTACACGACCTCTGTTAACAAGCACCACCTTCCCTCCAGGGGATTGGTGGTTTAGTGGTAAAATTCTCACCTGCTCTGCCCCCTCTCATTGTCACACCCTGATCCTCTCCTTGTCATACCCTGATTTTCACCAGTCACTTTTCTCTCCACCCTCTCTGCATTGCATCCTGTTCCCACCCTACTGGGCTAGTATATTTATAAGGACAAGATTGTTTGTAGTTTAGTTTAGCTTAGCTTGGTATAGATTGTGCTGCGTCCTGCATGAATAAAGAGATACTGCGTACAACCCAGCCATGAGTCCCAGGTCGTCTGTTACCTGCCCGTGAAGCCAGCCCGGCGAAAACAACACAGTAAGACCCCAAATTCTATTTCCTTGTTTTCTTTGATATCTGTGACTTACATCAATTTTTGTTTTTCTTCTTCTCTACCTCACCTTACTGGTTTAAACCCTATGCTTCTCTCAAATACCTTTGGATAATTAACTTGCCTGCATCATGAAAACTAATCGTTTTGACCTTTATGTATCTCATCAATTCTTGTCATACCAGCCTCCTACCATAGGGGCAAGCTGACCTTTGAGAAACCTGTAATCTCTGACATATGTGAAAAATGTCCTTTGTTTAACTCAGTATAAAGACCTGTACTCTTCTCCCAATAAACGAACGTTCATACCAGAATGTTCCCCAACGTCTCTTTCTGAATTCATGTGGCCTCTAGAACTGGTGAGGGAGGGTCGGAGGCTTACCCCCTGGTTGGAGCCACTCCGCATGAGCCCCAGCACAGGAGTATCTGGGTAGTATGATAGGCCCATTTTAACATTAAAAAACTAGTTAGGTCTTTCTGATTGCCTGAAAATAACATAACAAGACAACAAAAAGTACCTAATCAAATAGTTTCTACTTAGACCTACATACCCTCCTCATCTGCATCCTATTACATATTCCTCAGTCACTTCAAAGCTAACCTTGTCAGACAAAGTAAGGACTACAAAAGCTGAATAAGGGCAAGAGACTGGCATACTTAAATGATGACTCTTTAGTCACTACCAGCCACCCCATAATCTGGAGCTCTAGTCAGGGAGTCCTGGAATTCCCACACAGACATGATGGGCCTAGACCTCTAACAGACCCTTCTCACCATTGTCACTGGTCATCTCCATCAGGAATAACATAATGGACCCCTCTGTGGGTGCCTATGAGACCTGGCCCTCAATGTGGATCAACAAGGGTGGGGAGTGTTCCATTCTCCAAAGGGAGGAGGACAGCATACTCTGCCTATCACTTGAAATTGGCACAGCATGGAATTTTCCTAGCATTTACCATGGAATGTGAGCTCAGCCCTACAGCGATGCAGAAGTTACATAGGCACCTTTGCTGACTATGGGCCACAGATCAAATCAATGGGATTTACAGTCAACAATACTTATACATTTTCCCAATATTTGGGAGCTACTCCCCTTCCCTGATCCAGCTTTTTAGTCCTTTTTCCACCTGTGACATCATCCCCCCAGACAATAGCTTAGGTCACCTGCATATGAGATGCCAGGTCTAGGCAAAAACTAGTAGGGTCATGGGCCCCTTGGAATATACCTAAAATGGACTTAGTAGCCTTTTTCCAAAACAGAGACCCAAATCTTCATCTGCAATATTCTGGCCTTTAAGTTCATTATTAGTCAACAATTTGTTCTGCTTTCTATCTTAACTCTTTTTCAGCCACCAGGTTCCAGATCCTACCATGATGCCAACTGGACTTCCCTTGGCAGACGACCCCAACAATGTGTCCTGGAGTCCCACTTCCCCAGAGCCCTGCCCCCTAGGGAAATAGAAAGAAAGGCTGGGAGTATGGATTGGCCTGCCAAAGCCCATGTTCAGCGGGGAAGCAATTACAGAAGTCAGGCCTTGTACATTCCGCACCCCATAATGACCCTGGGTCCATGCTCCCAGAGGGATAAAGAATAGGAAAGCTATCAGGGGAGGGAATGGGATACAAAATTCTCGTGGTGGGAATTGTATGGAATTGTACACCTCTTATCCTATGGTCTTGTCAGTGTATCCATTTTATAAATAAAATTTTTTAAATAAACTTGCTATTTTCATATGGACTGTTAAAATTTTCACCATCAATGCATACCAGTTCCTTTTTCTCCACATTCTTGCCAACACACTTATTTTCATCCTTGTAGATGCAATTCATACTCACAGGTGTAAAGTGAATACTTACTGTACATTTTGATTTTCATTCCCCTTGTAATGTGTGATAATAATATTTTATGTGAATGTTTGACATTTGTGTCTTTGGAGAAATGTGTATTCTATCCCTGTGCCTATTTTTACTGGGTTATTTGGTGTTTTTGTTGTTACATTTTATACGTTGTTTATATATCTTTGATATTGTCCCCTGTCAGAAGTGTATTATGCAAATAGTTCTCCTATTGAATAAGATGGTGATATTTTCTTTCAATCCACTGAGATTTCTTTCTTTCTCTTTTTTTTTTTTTACTATAGTCTACTTTGCTTTAATTTTGCTTTTTTTTTTTTTCTCTTCCAGTTGGAGTCATGTTCTTTAATCCACTTAGATACTCTGAGTCTTTTGACGGGTGAATTTAGGCCTTTCACATTTAAGGTAACTATTGATATATGTGGTTTACTTATGCCCATTCTGAATTTTGTTTTGAGCTTATTTGAAATTTTTGAATTCTTTCCTATTTGTTTCTATCTGACCTATTGTGTGGATGAGTTTCTGTGGTAAATTTCTCTCTGATTTTTCTTGTGTTTTCTGTAAATCTCTGTTCCCTATTTTGTTTTGTGGTTACCATGTGTGTAATAACCAGTATTGTGTGTCTATAAAAGTCTTTTTTTAAGTTTATCTTGATTAACAAACATCTGATAGGGCTTCTTTGTCTTTTAATTCCCTCCTCTATTTGATTGTTGTTCTTTCCTACTTTATTGTGCTCTTATTTCTAGTCTACTGCTGTCCACCTCTCTGAGAACATTTGTTCCTTTGCTTCCTCCTTTCCTGTAAGACTCCATTCAGTATTTTTTGTAAGGTGGGGTTGATTGTGGCAAATTCTTTTCGTTTTTGAATATTTAGGAATATCTTTATTTCTCTCTCATATTTGAAGGATAATTTTTCAGGATACAAAGTTTGTGGCTGAAATTCCCTCTCCATTAGTGCCTTGAATATGTTATTCCACTCTATCCTTGTCTCTAGTATTTGTGAGGAAAAATCTGACGAGAGTGTGGTATTTCTCCCTTTGTATATAACTTCTTTCCTTTCCCTAGCAGCCTGAAAAATTTTTTTCCTTGTCAATAAGTTTTGATAATTTTACAATAATGTCCCTTGGTGTTGGTTGTTTTGGATTTGTGAATCTGAGTGATTGGTCTGCCTCTGAAGTAAGTATAATCTGAGGATTGTCTAGGTAAGATGAATTTTCATCTAAAATTTCTCTGAAAATTACCTCTGGACCTTTGGCCTGGTCTATCTCCTCAGGTATCCCTATAACTCATATATCCAATCTTTTAATGGAGTCTTCAATTTCAAACAGAGTAGATTCATTTCATTCTCTTTAAATCTTTCCTCTCCCTCATCTTTGAATTTAAAGAGTGGACTAATTGTGTCTTCTAGATTGGAGAGTCTTTTCTGCATGTGTGAGTCTATTTTGTAAGCCTTCTATCTGAGTTTGAACTGCACTAAAGGTGTCTTTCAGTCCTTGCAGTTCTGTTTGAATTTTTTCTTTCACTCTGCTTAACTGCTTAGTGAACTCTGCTTGAAGTTCTTCTTTCATGCTTTATTGTTTCTTATCAAACTCCTCTTTTGCTTGTCTTCATTTCAAAGTAAAATACTCTTTCAACTCTTGCTTAAATTCCTGTAGAGTTCTCATAAGCTTTCTAGTTAGTTTCCGATAGACTCTCTGCATCTGGAATTTCTTGGGTTTTTGTCTGATTTGCTTCTCTATATCTGTGACATATTATTTTGCTATCCACCTCTGTTTTCACATATGTGGTGTCGTTTATTTTTGGCCAGCAGGTGGTGCTGTTGAGGTCTTTGTGTTCCACTTATTTGTATAATCTGTGGTGGTGGGTGGGAAGAGGTGTTTCTGGCTGTCTTGTAGGATGAGTTTCATGTTTTGTCTTAAACTCAGACTGAGAAAAAAACAAAAGCGAACATACACATGCACACGCACAGGCAGGCGCATGCGCTCGCATACACACATGCACACAGACATAAATAAAAATAAAAACCCCTAGTCAAAGATTGAGAGGTTTTAAACTCCATTTTCACCCCTTGGGAGTTTGATAACTGTGTTACTGTCCAAGGTGGTGCAGATCGGTGGTGAGCATAGTCCACCCTTAGCTCTGGTTTCAACCATGTCTTCCAGCCCACTCCTCTATTTCCCTAACTGTGCACACCAACACCCACCTGAGGCTGTGGATATTTTCAGCTGTATATTATGTGTCCAATTCTATCTCTTGTTGTGTACAAAAATTGTTTCAGGAAGAGCAAATGTCTGATCAGAGCTACTCCATAAACAATGCCTCCTTCTTTGAATTTCTTTATTGAGGAACAAAAGGTTAACAGTCAACAGTGAAATACAATGGTTTGTACATGCACAATATTTCCACATAACAATAAAATCCCCACTATGTCCTCCTCTGCCATCATGTTCCAGGACCTGAACCCTCCCCCCCCAACCCCAGAGACTATTACTTTGGTGCAATACACCAACTCCTGTCCAAGTTCTGCTTAGTGTTTTCCCTTCTTATCTTGTTTTTCAACTTCTGAACTTCTGTCTATGAGTGAGATCATCCTAAATTCATCCTTCTCTTTCTGACTTATCTCACTTAACATGATTCCTTCAAGATCCACCCAAGAAGGGGTAAAGAAGGTGAATTCACCATTTTTAATAGCTGAGTAGTATTCCATTGCATATATATACCACAACTTTCTCAGCCACTCATCTGTTGTTGGACACTTGGGTTACTTCCAGGTTTTGGCTATTACAAATTGTGCTGTTATGAACATAGGTATATACAAATCTTTTTGTATCAGTGTGATTGATTCCTTAGGATATATCCCTAGTAGAGAAATTGCAGGATCATAGGGTATGCCCACTTCTAAACTTCTGAGAGTTCTCCATACTGCTCTCCATAGGGGTTGGACCAACTGACATTCCCATCAGCAGTGCAGGAAGGTTCCTTTGTCCCCACAACCTCTCCAGGATTTTCTGTTGCTACCTTTTCTCATGTAGGCGATTCTCGCAGGAGTGAAGTGGTATATCATTGTTGCTTTTATTTGCATTTCTCTGACAATGACTTGGAGCATTTTTTCATGTGTTTGTTGGCATTTTGGGTCTCTTTGACTATTCTGTTCATATCCTCTCTCCTTTTTTGGATGGGGTCGTTTGTTTTCATTTATATTATTTACAAGATGGAAATATTGACAAAACCACAGGATAAGAGGGGTGCATTTTCACACAATTCCCCAGTTTGTTTTCTTATTGTTGAGCTTGATGAGTTCTTTATACATTTTGTTTATTAGCCTCTTATCTGATGAATAGCATGTAAAGATCTCCCATTCTATGAGGGATCTCTTTGTTTATGTGGTGGTTTCATTTGCTGTGCAGAAGCTTTTTAGTCTGATATAGTCCCATTGGCTTATTTTTTATTTATTCTTCTTTGTAATTGGATTCATTTCATTGAAGATGTCTTTATGATTTATATGGAAAAGTGTTCTGCCAATATTTTACTCTAAGATTTTGATAGCTTCTGGTCTGGAGAAAATTTTCTTTATCCAACATTTGTTCTTGATTCTTCGTGAATTAACCATCCAGGTATGTGTGGATTTATTTTTGGGCTCCCCATTCTATTGATTTATGTATTTGTTTTTATTCCACTGCCATACTCTTGAGCTTATAGTGTATTTATTGTATAGTTTGAAAGCAGAGAATGTGACATCTACAGTAATTTTATTCTGCTTAGGATTGTACTTGATTTTAATGTTCTATTTCTGGAATGTTAAATTACATTTATGTGGAGAATGTTCTTGCTGTTTTGGTTAGAATTTCTATTTTTGTTATTTATTTATTTATTTATTCCCTTTTGTTGCACTTGTTGTTTTTATTGTTGTTGTTATTACTGTTATCATTGTTGGATAGGACAGAGAGAAATGGAGAAAGCAGGGGGAGACAGAGAGGGGGAGAGAAAGATAGACACCTGCAGACTTGCTTCACCGCTTGTGAAGCGATTCCCCTGCAGGTGGGGAGCCACAGGCTCTAACCTGGATCTTTACCTCAGTCCTTGCACTTTGTGCCACGTGTACTTAACCCACTGAGCTATCCCTTACTCCCTTTGGTTAGAATTTTAGTGAAAATTAATCTGCACTCATTTTGCTTCAGTGGATAACAGTCCCATTTTTTTAATGTTTTCTTCTTCTTCTTCTTCTTCTTCTTCTTCTTCTTCTTCTTCTTCTTCTTCTTCTTCTTCTTCTTCTTCTTCTTCTTCTTTTTCTTCTTCTCCTCCTCCTCCTCCTTCTTCTTCTTTTTTGTCTCCAGGGTTATTTCTGTGGCTCGATGCCTGCACCACGAATCCACTGTCCTGAGACCATTTTTCCTATTTTGTTGCACTCATTGTTGTCGCTATTGTTATTGTTGCCATTTATGTTGTTGTTGTGGGATAGGACATAAAGAAATCAAGAGAGGAAGGGAATACAGAAAGATGAGGAAATGATGTATATATAGAAAGAAAATAGGCAAAGCAAAAAGACATGAAGAGGAGACAGACAAAAAGCATACATGAAACAGCAGAAAAAAACTATATATTTAAATTAAAAAAATAGATGGATGATGGGATGAATGCTGCTACAAATGAAATTGTCTGTGTCTTAAACTCCAAGGTAAGATAGAGATGCTGCAAGCCTAGGTGAGTGTTGCTTCAGGTTTTTCTGCCCTCTAGGAGAGTCACAAGTGAGTATGACAGTTGCTTCCTAAGGTGTTGGACTTAGAGCCTTTGGAGAGGGGTATCTGTAGTGGTTGGCATTTTTGAATATGCGGGTGGATTCCCAGCTTCTGGAAAACAACATTAATTAGGAGGACCCATAGCGTTCTGGGTATAAGGGAGCATCCCAGCCAAGCTCAGCTGAGGACCACAAGCTGAGGTATAACCCACAAAGTATAATCCCACTGGTTGACTAACAACAACCAGAATCCAGAAGAGCAGATCAAATTCTTGCAAATATTTTTTGTAACCTTGCCCCTCAGCAGCCATCTGAGGTGGGTAGGGAACCTCCCCCACAAATAAGCTGCCTTTCAAAAAGGGAGAGCAATGAACTCCATTTCTCGCAGGGTGCAGACCCACTCACCTGCAAAGTTGAATTCATAAGGTAGTGGCAGTGCAGAGAGAGATTTCTTCAATTGTGGGGAACCATTTCCAGACTCAGTTCCTGTTCATATGACACTTCCCCCATAGTCACTTATTCCCAGTCTTGACTGTAGCTGATGTGGAGATGTACTTTCTCTTTGTTTCTGCATCCAGAAACTGCTGGAGCCCCAGCAGTAGAATTTGGGGCTTATGCCCAACTGTGTCCTAGCAGATGCTCCCTAATTCTCTCTCTGGTTGGGCAATGGGTACTAAATCTAGGTAGGGCCACAGCAAAATCTAATGAGTGTCCAGAACTTGCAGCTGCACAATAATGGCATATGATATTTTTCCTTTTTTTTTTTTTTTTTTTTTTGCCTAAACTTGGTATCTTGGTTTCTCAGTAAGGTTATTGGTTCCTGTTGAGTGTTATTCCCCTGGTTTTATCTCTTTTCTGTCTCTGAGATTCTGAATCTGATTGTTTTGTTGCTCAGACCTGGCACTACTTATGCTGTGGTTACATCCATCTAGCAGTTTACAAAGAGAAATCTGTCTGCCTGTTGTTATCTTATGAAAAAATTCATTCAGTTCCCAGTTAGAACTGGGATATGTCACTTAGCTTTCTCTTTTTTATTTCTAGAAAATAATAAAACATAAAAGAAAAAAAATGTCAAGTTTAAAAGAAAATAAAACCAGATTCACATCAACCTAACATTTCCAAGCCCTAAAAGTCTATAATAACTTATCCAAGTGGTAATTGAAGCTAGAAAAATGTCACAGGAGGAAGATGGCTCTCCCAGTAGAGAGCACACTTTACCATGGGCAAGGTCCCAGGTTAAAGCCCTCTGGCCAGCACAAGACAGCACTTGCTTAGGGAAAGCTCCATAAGCAGTGGTGTGGTGGTGTTTCTCCTCTCCTCTCCTCTCCTCTCCTCTCCTCTCCTCTCCTCTCCTCTCCTCTCCTCTCCTCTCCCCTCCCCTCCCCTCCTCTCCTCTCCTCTCCTCTCCTCTCCTCTCCTCTCCTCTCCTCTCCTCTCCTCTCCTCTCCTCTCCTCTCCTCTCCTCTCCTCTCCTCTCCTCTCCTCTCCTCTCCTCTCCCCTCCCCTCCCCTCCCCTCCCCTCCCCTCCCCTCCCCTCTCCTCTCCCCTCCCCTCCCCTCCCCTCCTCTCCCCTCCTCTCCTCTTCTCTCTCTCTCTCTCTCTCTCTCTCTCTCTTCTCTCTGTATCTCTCACCCCATCTAAAAGTCACACTCTGAAATGAGCTTAGAACTACTTGTTAAAGTGAGCTACATAGGGAGGAGTGAAGTTATATGATGTTGGAATTTAAGACTTGTTTCCAACTTTCTCCCCGGTCTTTCTTGGAATTATACAAGCCAACAGGGAAGTTGCTAGGTTTCTTTGAATTCGGCATAGTGTAATATTTTATGATCAACTAGTGACACTCAGTTGGTTCTTACAGAATATTCTCCCATTCCAGGAATGAGTAATATTTTTATACTCTCACATCCATTTCCAACACACCCTCTTGGCTGCTGTGATAAACACATTTTAATGGAGTGTTAATGATAGTTAACAGCAGTTCATTTTTTAAAATCAATTTTTATTTAAGAATTTTTTTTCAAGACTGTTATTTTGTCAGGGATACAGATTCACAACTCTCCACAATAATATGCTAACCCACTTTGTCTGCATCCACTATAATTTCTCCCCCCACCCCCTTAGTGGTCAGACCCCAGATATGTGGATATAGGTCAAAGATTTATTTGTGTGTTATTCTCTCTCTCCCCGTGCTTCGTTTCCTAAATTTCACAGGTGAGTGAGACCATCCGGTATTTGTCTTTCTTCTTTGGAACTGTTTCACTCAGCATGAGTCCCTCCATTTCTGTGTTATAGCAAAATTAAAATGTTCTAACAATGTAGTGTACAATCTTTTATAAGAATTGCTTCATACATATAGTATAGTTTTAACCTGATCAGCACATTCTATCAGTATTCCCAGGAGAGCAATTCTCAAAGTACTTGACTTTTTTCTTGCTCTTTGAAATATTTATGAGCACTCATAAGAAATATCTGAGCAGTTCATTCTTATTCCCTGGCATTTCTCTACTTTTTGGTGAGTTTTCTATGGCTTGCCATAGGAAAAAAATTAAGATGATGACTTGTAGAAACATTATTCCAGGATAAGGATTTTTATTGTCTTCTTCAGGTTCTTAAGAGACATTATTTAAGAGCAGCTCACTTCTTGCTCACTCCCTGCTCCTGCCTCTTCAATTCCCCTTCAAACATAAAATGAATGAAAATCAACTCAAGACTTGTTTAAGTACCTTAAAATTCAGAGCAAAGTTAGTTATTTAAAAAGAAATAATCTAGCCTATTACTCATTACTTCAATTTCCTTCTTTTAAACAGAGACTTGACATTTATAATTAGGAAGTTTTACATCTAGGCAAGCTGAATTTACCCCCAGCTGGGAAAACATGGCTTAGTAAGAGTTTGACATCAGCCCTCATTGATCTGAAGATTATCTCTTGTTTGAGAGTGAAGAGCCTCTGGGAGACTGGGGAGGGGAAACAAATGTGGGAAAGTGTATGGAAATGCTTTATTTGACTTCAGGGTTAGGTGGATAAAGTCTGGCAAGCAGAAACTTGGGAGCAGAAGAAATCGTTTTTTTTTTTTTTCTTCCCCCTCCTTCAGTTTTCCTTCCTCAGCTCCCCTTGTCAATATTTCAGAATCTGAACTTGTTAAAGGAAAGCAAAGAACTTGTTGATCACAGTCATTGCAAATGATTTTCACATTGTTTTTAACTTCACTGACAAAATGATTTATTTCTTTGTGGTTTTCAGTAATTTGGTGAGGATTATTTATGATTATTGAGTTACAGAGTGAGCATACTCAGGAAGGTAAATTATCTCCATTTCTCTCACTGGACCAAGTCTATGAGTGTCTTATCAAAATTACTGTTATCTATTCATACAAGTCTTTTTACAAATTAAGAAATACATGCATATGATTATAATGTTTTACTTTGTTCATTCTTGTGGATGCTTTGATGTGTCAACTTTAACATTACCATCTATCTTTTTTCCCCTCTACAGCTTAAGAGCTGAAAACCTTACACTATATGTCTGTACCAGTTACTTATAAAGTAGTTCACTTCTCTTGAAGCATATCTGTTGGCAGAATGTAGCTTCCATGCAGTAGAATGTTCTCTTTGCTATGACGAAAAGTCTGATCCACAAACTCCTTAGTGCACATGTTCAGAGGAATATCTGGGAAGTGCAGCCCATGTTTCTTATTCATGAGATATGCAAAGGCTACTCTAGTATTATTGGGAACACCCTGCTGTACTCCTGACTTTGTTATCATTTTGAATGATAATATGATATAAATGAAAACTTTGTATGACACTCCTCTATATGGCTCTTCTTCATTAAACTATACTCCTTTTCCTTCTCTTCTTCCTTCTTCTTCCTCCACTTCTCCTCCTCCTCATTCTTCTTCTTCTTACCATACTTCTAATTGCCTTAAGGTGACTGAATTACCATGTGTTACAGTTGACTGATAAGTCTGTCAGAAACAAAATTCAGAACTGTACTTGATTCCTGAGAGAACTTGCAGATCATAATCACAAGATTATGATCTATAGGACTCTAATAAATACTAGACTACTTTTGTAACTTCACCTGATGTCCTACAAATCTAATACAATATGCAACAATAAAGATATATATATATGGTTTGCTATTGGTAAGGGTCTTATAAGCAAACTTTCAGAGAAAATGTTCTTGTCTTTGAGTTACTTCTAAAATTCTTTAGGTCAGTTTTTATGTAGAAGAGAATTAACACAGAGAAATCTCAGAACAGCTTAAAATGTCTTGAACTGTTTTCTTAAACTGTGTTTTATGACAGTTGCCACCAGGTTTATCACTGAGTTTCAGTGCTTGTGAGGAGAATCTACCAGTCCATGCACTCACATTTTCCTTTTCTTTTACTTTATTTGAGAGGACAAGATAAACTGATATGGAAAGGAAAGTGATAGACATAGAAAGAGAGTTTATCTACCATTGTTTCACTGCTCATAAATCTTTCTCCCTATAGATGGAAACTGGAAGCTTGAATACAGGTCCTTGCACATGGTAGCATCTGTGCTCAACTGGTTCACCACTGCCTGATACCTGAAAAATTCAAAATAGCACAACCTTGGACCTAGAAAAAAATACCGGAGGATAAAACAAGTAAGAGAAATGATCAGCGAACAATGGTACCAAAAATAGGGTCAACATGATTTATTGGTGGTGCAATTAAGTGGGTATCAGAATACAAAGTAGACTATTGTTCAGTAATAGGTGGAAAAGTCAGTGTTGAAATAGATATTAGAATTGAGCAGTTGGGCAAATCCTGAACAGGAAGTTGGTTATATATGAAGCTGTTAATTGAACCAGTAGAAATCTAAGTCAAGTGGTAGGGTAATAGTCTTGGTAAATAACTGGATTTTAGATAATCACTAGTCATTAGAACAGAAAAAATGAGACGTTGGTATGTTAGTGACCAGACTTAGGTAATAGAAACATTGGAACATCTGATTCAGGTAGAGAAAGATGTATTTGAATGGGCCAGTGCCATCAGACAACGCATTGAGTCATTCTTTGAACTTAGATATATACTCCATTTTTTTTACATTTAGTTATTGAGGTGGAAATAATCAAAAGCTGCTGATGAGAGTGAAGAATGAAAAACTGAGGTGAGAACAATTTTCTTATTTATTTATTTATTTATTTATTCATTCATTCATTCATTCATTCATTTTGCCTCCAGAGTTATCACTGGGGGTTGGTGCCTGTATTATGAATCCACTGCTCCTGTAGGATATCTTTTTTCCATTGTTGTTGTTGCTATTGCTGTTATTGTTATTGCTGTTGAACAAGACTGAGAGAAATTGAGGAAGGAAGGGAAGACAGAGGGGGCAGGGGAGAGAAAGACAGACACCTGCAGACCTGCTTCACCACTTGTGAAGTGATCCCTGCAGGTGGGGAGTGGGGGTCTTAAACGCAGATCCTTGAGCGGTTCCTTGCGCTTTGCACTATGTATGCTAAAGCCGGTGTGCTACTGATCAGCCCCTGATAACAATTTCCTGAAAGGACTTGAACTACCACTTTTTTTTTTCCATTCCTAAAAGTAGAGTGTTCTCTTATCTAGTAATTTGTACATAGTAGTCATTTAGTTAATACTTAGTAAATAATTATTTTATAAATTAAATATATTAAGGATAAATCAATCTATTTTAATTAATTACTGGTGTTACTTTTGTTCTATGTAACTAAGGTCATGAAAGAAAGGACCAAGTGGGAGTTGGGTGGTAGCCCAGCTGGTTAAGTGCACATGGCAAGAAGCGCAAGGACCAATGTAAGGATCCTGGTTCAAGCCCCTGGCTTGCCACCTGCAGGGGGCGTCACTTCATAAGAGGTTAAGCAGGTCTGAAGGTGTCTTTCTCTCCCTCTCTCTGTCTTCCCCTCCTGTCTCCATTTCTCTCTGCCCTATCTAAAAACAAAAAAATCAATGACAGCAATAATAATAACAACAACAATAAAACAACAAGGACGACAAAAGGGAAAAAAAATAGCCTCCAGGAGCAGTGGATCCATGGTGCAGGCACCGAGCCCCAGAAATAACCCTAGAGAGAAAAAAAAAAAAAAAAGGGCCATGTACCCATGCCTAGAACAAGCTAACTGAATTAATAAATGAATATTTTTAAATAGATATAAATATTTGTAAGAGTTTCAGCTGGATCCCAAGGAGTTATATCCACCTTTACAGTTATGTAAGAGCATTATACCATGTTCTTGATTATTTCTCTTCTGATAATAGATTTGCATAATGTGATAGAGGACAGTGGAAGATCACACAGTGCTCTCTAGCTTGTAATTTATGAGATAGAAATGGTGAGCATTTTATGTGGGCAGAGAAAGAGAAGAGACCTTATATCTATCTTGGACAGAGTACTGCACTGAATCACACTGTTTCTTGTAGCAGACAGTAACTTTTGAATATGACAGAGATGGTGTTGTGACAGTGGTGAGTAGAATCATACCATAAAGTATGATTCAATTTATACTAGGTTTATTTGCTCAGTGCACTTCAAAAATATGGCTATAGTAAAATACTACCTACATATGGAAACAATATTATGGGTAGTTATTCAAAAGAACGGAAACCACATTATGATGATGACTACATCTTCACAATTCACCTTTGTGATTGTTAGCATAAATTATGATTTAGAATAACTATGGACTATACATTCAAGTTGGGCCTAAATTGCCAATTTAAGTTAAGCATGTGCTTTCTCATTTGGGATAGCAGGCAAACTAGGCACACTGATTTTCTTTTTTCTCTGTTGAGCTAATACAGAAGCAGCACTGTAAAGTTAGCCATATTTTCCCTAGAGTCTTTAGTTCTCCTTTTTATGCCCTTTGCCCCTTAAAGCACTCTTTTTCAAGTTTTCAGTACCCTGCTGCTTTCTACTTTTCACACTTAATTAAACAGGAAGTAATTTGATCACTTTACTTCACTGCATGCCTATGATAGTTTTTTTTTTTTCTTTCCTTCCAGGTGTTGTTTTTACTTCACTTCAATTTGAAATCAAAGGCTACTGAACATGTACTATATACAAGTTACCAACTGGGATAGATCTAGTGGATGTAAAGGTTAATGGGTCATGGTCCCATCTTTAAGAAACTGGCAACTTAGAATTGAAATTGAAGACATAAAAGAGCCGTTGTAGGATAATTAAGATCTAAGACTGTAAAATATGTTGTAAAATAAAATAAAATGGAACACAGATATATGAGAAGTGAGTTATTCTTGAAAGTTTTTAATTGAAACCTGGAAGTTTATTGTTCAACAAATAAGAATGTTGAAGATAAGGTTATTATGACCATAATTACCAGAAAGAGATAGGTACATTAAAATCAAATTATAGGATATGAACTAAGAACAGTGGGGAGTTTCATGTAGCTAGAATATATGGTACACAAAGATCATATTATTGGAGGTGATATCAAGAAACTTCAGTTATTAGGAAGAAATGATTAAATATTTCATTATTTGTGGAAAAGGTGAATATAAATAGTTTCTGAAGACAGAACTCTAATTTAGAAAGTTATGTCTGATGGAATTAAAATGATTTGGTTAAAGACAGATGCCTGAAAAGTGAGAAACAGTAAAAAAAAAAAAAAAAGAAAGTAGTATAATTTTCTAGATGCTATCTGATTATGCCCTGATCAATTCTACTGGTAGAGGAGATAGAAATGCAAGGCAACTATGTAGACAGAATTTTAGTCACTAACTATAATGGATATATGAAAGAAGGGGAGATTTAAATATAGTAACGTTACATCAACTGCAATGAACTGGGAAGAAGGTAATTAACACAAATCAAAAGTGAAATCCCTGGAGTGGTATTCTGGAGAAGACAAATGAAATAAGTTTAAAACAACATGGGTTTGTGGAGTCAAGATGGTGGCTTGGAGACAATACCTGGTGTGAGCTCCAAAAGGAAGCAGCTTTCAACCTGGGATTTTTGGGCCAGTGGTGGAGAGGGGGAATAAGGAAATGTCAGGGTGACACCAAAGAAGCTTCCTAACAAAGTCCCAAAACCTATATATGGACCAGGTCCCCTGAGATAGAGCATATGTTCACACATATCCATAAACTAGGGGAAAATATATATATACCTGAAAGCAGAAGTACACAATAGCATGCAGGGAATACCCCCCAACACTTCATCTGCACTATTCCAGCCTTTAGGTCCATAACTATTCAACAATTTGTTTGGCTTTGTATGTTAACTCTCTTTTCAGCCACCAGGTTCCAGATGCCAGCAAGATGCTGACCAGACTTCCCTGGACAGAAGACCCCACCAGTGTGTCCTGGAGCTCTGCTTCCCCAGAGACCTACCCTACTAGGGAAAGAGAGAGGCAGAATGGGAGTATGGACTGACCAGTCAATGCCCATGTTCAGCGGGGAAGCAATTACAGAAGCCAGACCTTCCACCTTCTGCAACCCACAATGACCTTGGTTCCATACACCCAGAGGGATAAAAAATAGGAAAGCTATCAGGGGAGGGGAGGGGATATAGAGATCTAGTGGTGGAAACTCTGTGGAGTTGTACCCCTCATATCCTATGGTTTTCTAATGTCTCATTTTTAAAATAACTGAAAAAAAAAGAAGAAGAAGAAGAGTCCTATAACCCAATCCTGGCAAACAAAGGTCATAAAGGACAAAGAAAGGGAGGATCTTTGGCTTGGCTGTTTCTGAAACTCACCCTCCCCCCCAACCCCAAAAACAGCCCCCAAGGTTGGCCAGGTGCTCCTAACAGGCATCTTGTGGAGCTATTTTCTTTACCAAAATTCCTGGCTCAAAGCCCTTTTCATTCTCTTTTTGAAGGGGGCTGGAGCAGCAGAATACCTGACCAATCAGGGCCTGGGAAAGACTAGCTATTTCCCTCTGGAGTTTTTTTTTTTTTTTTTTTTTTGATACTTACTTTTGTAATTGTTTATCTTTGCTTGGGTTAGGAACAGGGCTAAGCTGTGTGCAGCCAATTTGTAGTGGTCCAAGATGCAGACTGACTGTTAGGGTTTTTTATATTATTATTATTATTATTATTATTATTATTATTATTATTATTATTATTTAGGCTTGTCTCTTTTCCCTGGTCTTCAGGTTTACCAAAATTTTGTCAAAGGTCATAAATTTGGTGATGTCGTGTATGATACAGCAAATTCTAACAATGTGATTTTCAAAATTAACCCAATTGCCAAATAATTTGATCATAGCAATAACTATTACCTTCTTAAACCCTAAGACAATAGAAACCTCCTAATTCCTCTATAGAACCTATATTTCCCCCAGTCCTGGAACCTCTAGGGAGGGGCTCAGTTTCCTGCACGCTTCTCTCAATTCATACCAAATGATGCAGCATCTTCTGAACCCAACCTAATCAATGCAACATGTATCACCTTGACATGCTTCACTTTACAATGTGTCCAGAGACATCAGGTGTGAAATATCAACCCTTCAGCCTCATTACTTGCGTGAGACCTTTCCTTTCATAGGATTCTCTAATTCTATTTGAGGTGGTTCACTTCCTGACAAAGTCCAAAACTGCATATCATATGTCAGTCTCAGAAAAAAAAAGCTAGTATATTCATGGGACTTTTGGAATATAACTAAAATATGCCTACTATCTAAAGAGACCCCCAAATCTTTATATGCACTATTCCAGCATTTAGTTTCATGATTAGTCTACAATTTGTTTGGCTTTATATGTTAACTCTTTTTTCAGCCAAGAGGTTCCAGATGCTACCATGATGCCAATGTGACTTCCCTGGACAGATGACCCCACCAATGTGTCCTGGAGGCCAGCTTCCCTGGAGCCCTGTCCCACTAGGGAAGAGAGAGACAAACCTTTCACCTTCTTCACCCCATAATGACCCTGAGTCCATACTCTCAGAGGGATAAAGAATAGGGAAGCTATCAGGGGAGTGGATGGGATACAGAGTTCTGGTGATAGGAATTGTGTGGAGTTGTACCCCTCTTATTCTATTTTTTTTGTCAGTGTTTCCTTTTTAAAAAATAAAAATTTAAAAACAAATAGTAATTTTTTTAAAGTGAAACAAAAAATTTTCACCAAATGGACCAAAGTGATGAAAAATAAAAGCACTGTCAAATCTGAAAATCCAGTTGAGGTTGGGTGGCAAGGGTTCATCTAAAATAATCATTGCTGTATTCACATAGCTTCCCCTATCAATGATTTCTACTCTCAGACATTGAACAAATGTAACAATTTATTAATGAAGTTCTTCAAAAACATATGTGAATGACAAAGGAATGATGTTTTTTAAGGTACTTGGAAGACAGAGCATGAATAGATACATTTTTGTAATGTGTTTAACATCTTGTAAGGGAAGCTTAGTAATACATTTCTTGCATATTCTAAAAAAAGTTCAAGAAATATATGGAAGATGAGGTGGTTTGTATGGCATCGAGAATAAAAATAATAAAACCCTATCTCAGATAGGTTTCCTAAACTTTCACAGTAATGTGAATGGGAGAGAAATTCATATAATTTTGAAATACACACTGTGAGAATTTTAACTCTATACTGAATAATATTGTGATTGTTAATAGGACATGGACATATGCATTTTCATGTATCTCAGTAAATCACTTAATGTGCATTGAATGGCAATTTTGTTGAATGTTTTATTGGATTACAGCAATGATCTCTCCATATGTTTGCTCAGTTTTCATAGTTTGTTGCTGTTATGGCATGGCTGTCTACTCTCAACGTAAACAAATTGCTGTGAACACTGTTTACAAGGCACACATTTTATTTATAGTCCTTTGTTCTTTAATCTCTACAGATTTTTTGAATTTCTATATGCTATCTTGTTTGGAACAAAATACCAAAGCAAGCAGTCTCCTGCAAAACAAGTTAAAATGCATATATAATATTTTGGTGGTCATATTTTATTGTATAAGTAAAAACTGATTTACTTAGTCTCCTGTCATCAATAACTCTCAATTAAGTGTTCCCTTTTCACAGCTATTATACAAAAAGAACTGATATTTATAACATGAACACTTCTTCTAGCGTTTGCCCTTCTTCCGTAGCCAGTCAACAGCGTCAGGTTGAGCCTGATGTAAAGTTTCGAGACCTCCTTTAAATCTGGAGAGGTGGCAGTCGTTGACTATGTGGGTCATAGTCTGTCTGGAGCTGCAGGGGCAGTTCGGGTCATCTCTGGCTCCCCAGCGATGGAACATAGCGGCGCACCGGCCATGGCCTGTTCGATAGCGATTGAGGAGGGCCCAATCATAACGTGCTAGGTCAAAGCCGGGTTGACACTTGCAGGGGTCTGTGATGAGGTGTTTGTTCTTTACCTCAGCTGACTGCCAACTCTGTTTCCAAGAGTCTGGAACAGAGAAGTTCAGTGTAGGCAGAGGAGACCAGATTGGATGACTAGACATCAAGCGTTGGACAGGGTGGGCGAAGATATCCACGTATATTGGCAGGTCCGGTCGAGCGTAGACATGGGAAATGAACTTAGATGATGCCGCATCCCGATGAATATCTGGTGGGGCGATGTTGCTAAGAACTGGCAACCATGGAACTGGGGTGGAATGGATGGTTCCAGAAATTATCCTCATGGAGGAATATAATTTGGAATCGACCAAGTGGACATGGGGGCTATGGAACCATACTGGGGCACAGTATTCTGCAGTGGAATAGCATAATGCCAGAGATGATGATCATAGTGTAGAAGCGCTCATGCCCCATGAGGAGCTGGCCAGTCTTGCAATGATGTTATTCCTCGCGCCCACCTTTGCTGCAGTTTTTATGAGATGTTCGTGAAACGACAGAGTTTGATCGAGAGTAATGCCAAAATAGACTGGCTGGGCTTCATGCCAGATTGTCGTATTATCAAGCTACACATTAAGCTCACGTGAGGCCGAGGCATGGTGTAGATGGAAAACAGATGATACCGTTTTTGCAGTGCTAGGGATTAGTCGCCATTTTTTACAGTAATCATATATCAGAGACATGTCTTTCGTGAGTGTTTCCTCCAGGGTGTTGAACTTGGATGCCTGAGTTGCACAGCAGATGTCATCGGCGTAAATGAACTTCCTTGAAGAAGTTTCTGGGAGGTCATTGATGTAAATATTAAATAGCGTAGGAGCCAGAACAG
Organism: Erinaceus europaeus; assembly: GCF_950295315.1. Lineage (NCBI taxonomy): Eukaryota > Metazoa > Chordata > Mammalia > Eulipotyphla > Erinaceidae > Erinaceus > Erinaceus europaeus. Next base: position 31,782,336 of record NC_080185.1, read on the forward strand.
AGCCCTGGGGGAGGCCACTTGAGACAAGTCTCCATCTGCTAGACTTGTCACCCAGATGCACCCGGAATCTTCTGTTTTGGAGAAGAAACGATATAGTGATATAGTGTTGGCCACCCATGGAGGCAGGCATCTTGAGATCTTGACTAGGAGACCACGGTGCCAGACCGTGTCATAGGCTGCTGTGAGATCAACAAAGACAGCACCTGTCTTTAAATCCTTCTGGAATCCATTTTCAATGTATGTTGAGAGGGCCAGGACTTGTTCGCAGGTAGATCTTCCTGGGCGGAAACCAGCTTGGGCGGGTGATAGGAATTTCTCTGTAAGAGGAGAAATTCGTGACAGAAGCAGCCTCTCAAGGAGTTTGTAACACATGGAGAGGAGAGAAATTGGTCTATAGCTGGCAGCCAGTGTTGGGTCTTTCTTTGGTTTCAAGACTGCTATTATCTTCGCACGACGCCAAATTTTGGGCATAGATTCTGATTCCAAGATGTGGGACAGGAATGTAGTGAGCCACTTCTTTGCTGCAGGGCCTAAGTTAAGAATGAGTTCTGGGGTGATGTTATCATAGCCAGCAGCTCTTCCTGGTTTAACCCTCTTCAAAGCATCTTCCAGTTCAGACAGTGTAAAGGGAAAGAGTTTTGGAGATGGACAAGATAAATGGAAGTGGGATGACCACTCATGGGAAATTTCTCTTTTCCAGACTGGGTCGATCTTAGCACGTCCAACTTGAGTTAGGTGACTGGCCACTGAGTTTGGAGATACGGGAGGATGGGAGACAGGAGGGGGTTGGCTACCGGCACCAAGACTATGAAGAAGCTTCCAGGCCTTCCTACTTGAGTGGGTGAAGTTCAGACTTTCTGTGAGTTGTTGCCAGCGGGCTTGGCGTGCTGCATCCAGGGAGGCAATGAGATGGTCAGCCACATCTGGGTCGCCCGACTCATCATACTGCTTTAGTAGTTGCTCGCATTCAGCATCAAGACAAGGCGTATAGTGAGCATGTCTCCCAGGAGGAATTGCTTGGGAAGCTGCTTTGAAGATGGCTTGGCAGAAGCACCTGTAGGAATCTTCAGAGGGGATAGAGTTCATTGGAAATGCAGGAATAGATTTGTTGGTAAGATCACTGAACAGACGCCAGTTTGCTTTCTGAAAGTTCCATCTTAGTTTCTCCGAGCACAGAATCAGTGGGAGCTGTAGACCAATGTGGATGATAGCTGGGCAGTGATGACTATGCGGGAAGTCCTCGAGAACTTGTCTCGTAGCGGGGAAAGTCTTGGCCGTTGACTGTGCTAATCCAGCACAGGTCAGGTGATGAGTCTTTATTCCATCTAGCACTGTGAAAAGAGCCTGACTGTTTGGGATCATATAGTAGGGAGAGGTCATTTGCTGAAGCCCAGTCGGCTAAGATAGAGCTGTCAGCACGAGTGGAGGAATATCCCCAGTCTTGGTGATGACTATTAACGTCTCCAACATAAACGACTGGGTGATTCGGGCTAGGCAGGACCTCATTATCCCATGAGGCACTGGGAGGCTTATATACGTTGACGAGCTGTATAGTTCAAATAGTAATGGAGTCATAGAAGGTCGAAGAGGCCCTATGGTAAACGTCCGCAAGATAAGATTTAGCGTAGATGGCTCGGCCGTGTTTAGGATGGAGATTATAGCATATTAAGTCGAATCCACTGATGGTGAATCGAGCAGCTTCATCGACTGCTATATGTGTTTCTTGTAGGCAAATGACATCTGCCTGATGCTGTATCGCCAATTGACCAATAAGAACACGTTTGGCAAAGGACAGCCCCTCAACATTAAGTTGGAGGACTCGAAGAGCAGGACCAACAGCTTGAAAGCTGTCAGGAGCTGCTTGTTGCTGGCTTTGAATGTGACTGGGATCCATGTGGATTCAGTCGGCTAGGAAGGATCGTCAGTTTCCCCAATGAATGGGTACTCAGATGCATCACGGGAAGGTCGATCCAATGCAATCCCACTGAGACCCTGTAGCTTCATGGAGTGATTTCTGAATCATCAAAATAAATTTCAAGTATTATTTCAGCTATATTTTAGTATATATTTTCTCTTGTTATTTTTTGAGTGTTGTCTCATGTAGAATGTTCATTATGATGCAGAATTCTAAATTAACCACATTCCTTGGTCATGCCAGAAAGCAGATATCATTTAACAAGTCTAATGACAATAATTATAATACTAATACAGACTTTAAATATCATATTAAGCTAGTGTGGTTTCTGTCCTTAAAGTTAAGGACATACATTTGATTTCTTTTCTTCTAGAGGTAATTTTATTTTAATATATTTACTGTATTTTGAGGGCTTCCCAGCTGTGGGTGAACTTTTTTAGGTAGAAAAATAGAGACAAGCCTGGACCCTCTAAGACTATGCACATATTTCTTGATGTTTCTTCTCTCTGATCCCTTACCATCATATTCCCTCTGTCAATCTCAACTAAATCAGTGCTACCAGTGCTGCCATGCCACATTATGCTGCTACTGACTTGTTACTGTTTGTCGCCAGAGATATCAAGCCTGAGATGTCAATCTCCCAACTCCTCTAATCTGGTAAGATCCTTCCTAATACATGAGACTACATAGTTCCATTTCACATGGTACATTATCTAACAAAGTTACAGATATTAAATATATGCTAGCGCCTAGGGTATTGAGTACAAGTTTATCATGTATCCACAAGCAAGGGCAATTATATAATTCAAAGTAAAATTGCCTAAGAACTCTCTGTGAGGGAGTCGGGCTGTAGCGCAGCAGGTTAAGCGCAGGTGGCATAAAGCACAAGGACCGGCATAAGGATCCCGGTTCGAACCCCGGATCCCCACCTGCCGGGGAGTCGCTTCACAGGTGGTGAAGCAGGTCTGCAGGTGTCTATCTTTCTCTCCTCCTCTCTGTCTTCCCCTCCTCTCTCCATTTCTCTCTGTCCTATCCAACAACGACAACAACAATAATAACTACAACAATAAAACAACAAGGGCAACAAAAGGAAATAAATAAATAAAATAAATATTAAAAAATAAATAAATAAAAAAGAAAGAAAGAAAAAAAAAGAACTCTCTGTGATTAGACTTACACCAAATAAGCCTGGGAGCCTATTAGAAGGGTCTAAAGAAGGCATCATCAATTCTCTGAGTAGACTTAGACCTAATTAGCTTGACAATCTAGTAGAAAGTCCAAAGAAGCTAGACTCAATAAACCTAATACCAATTTGGATACTACAAATGAAATTCAATGCTTTAACAACTAGGATATATATATATTCATACCTGGGTCAGGTTGACAGGAGTAAATAACTAATTTTGGTCAGAATTTCTTCAACCTTTGGAGTCACTCCCTTCCATAATTCAACTTTCTATCTCTATTCCCAACTCTGGCACCATCTTTCCAAACAATTTTTTATTTATAAAGTAGTAATATTGACATGACCATAGAATAAGAGAGGTACAATTTCACACAATTCCAACTGCCACAACTTTGCATCCAATCCCTTCCTTTGATAGATTTTCTATTCTTTATTCCTCTGGGAATATGGACCTAGGATCATTATGGGGTGAAGAAGGTGGAAGGTCTGGCTTCTGTAATTGCATCCCTGCTGAACATGGGCATTGACAGGTCAATCTAGACTCTCAGCCTGCCTGGGGAATTATGGCTCCAGGACACATTGGTGGGATTGTCTTCCCAGATAATTCAGGTTGGCATCATGTTAGCATCTGGAACCTGGTGACTGAAAAAGAGTTAAGATATAAAGGGGAACAAATTGTTGACTGATCATGAACCTAAAGGCAAGAATATTGCAGATGAAGATTTGGGATCTCCATTTCCAAACAGTATTTTTGTTCACCTTCATGATGGTTATCAAACTCAAGAAAATACTATAAAAGCCATGGGCTTCTAGGAACATACTTAAAATAGACTTTTTAGTTCATTTCCACCCTAATATCTCTATCATCATCTGCTCTATTCCTACGTTTTGGTTCCTGTTCGTTAATTAGTTTGTCCTGTTTTATCTTATCGCCTTTCAGCCACCAAGTTGCAGATGCTACTACTATTCCATCCTGACTTCCCTGGGCACATGTATCCCATTGTGTACCAGAGCCTCATTTCTCTAGATCCTTACCCCACTATGTAAAGACAGAAACAGGCAGTGGGTATGAATTGACCTGCTGATGCCCATGTCCAGCGGAGAAACAATTGCAAAAGCCAGACCTTCCACTTTCTGCACCACAAATAATAATAATAATAATAATAATAATAATAATAATAATAATAATCCCATAGAGAGAATAATGGAAAAGGAAGGACATTTGAAAGTAGTAGGAGGTGTAGGTGTTACTTTAAAAGGAAGAGAAAGCAGGACCATAGGGGCAAAATATATATATATATATATATATATATATATATATATATAGTTATCTAAATAATACCCCATATCTGCAACTTTAGAATAACTAATATAGCTCTCAATGGCAGGAATGAGGATACAGAATTCTGGCAGTGGGAATGGTGCAGGATTATAACCCTATTATCTTATGATTTAGTAAACCAATATTAAATCACTATTAAAGAAACAAAAATAGAGACAGAAATAGAGGGATAGAGAGGCACCACAGTGTCAAATTGCCCTTTGGAATAGTGGATGCCAGAATTAAATCTGGGCAGAGGGGGCTATTTTAAATATTAATTCCATAATAACTGGATCAAATCACTGAACTTTCAGAAAGGGTACTAGGCAGATGAATATAATATTGTCAAGTGAAACAGACATCACTTCTTCCAGTCATCACAGAAAAATATCTTACAGGTTTCATGCATGTGATACAGATTTTTTCTTAATTTTTATTATCTATCTTTATTGGATAGAAACAGCCAGAAATCGAGAGGAAGAGAAAGATAGGGAAAGAGAAGGGGCAGGCAGCGGTTCCTGGGTTAAGTGCACATAATGCAGAGCACAAAGAACCTAGTTCAAACCCCTGGCACCTCAGCTGCAGGAGGATCACTTCACAAGCCGTGAAGCAGGTCTGCAGATGTTTATCTCTCTTTCTCTCTACCGTCCCCTCCCCCTCTTAATTTATTTCTGTCATATAAAGAAAATGGCCACAGGAGCAGTAGATTTATAGTGTAGGCACTGAGCCCCAGTGATAACACTGGAGGCCAAATAAATATATGAATAAATAAATAAAGTTGAAAAATAGAGGGAGACATGTCTTTCACTTTCCTCTTAAAGGTGGGGACTGGCAGAATTTTTCTTCTGAAAAGTGATCATCTCTCCTTCCAGCTGGATATAGAGTTTTCAATCAGTGCCTTGTAATATATATTTTTCCTAAGTGTTGTGATTAGCATCATGCTGTATCTAGAATGAAATGACTCCTTCATAAGTGTATGAGTACAACTCCAAATAGAATTTTTTCTTGGGGGCCAGTGGTGGCACACCTGTTTAAGTGCACATGTTACAATGCACAAAGACCCAGGTTTGAGCCACTGGTCCCCACCTACATGGGTAAAGCTTTGTGAGTGGTGAAGCATTGCTGCAAGTGCCTCTGTCTTTCTCTCTATTTCCCCCTCCCCTATCTACTTCTGACTGTCTCTATTCAACAAAGATAATTTAAAAATAAAAATAATTTTAAAACTAGTTTTTCTTTAGCACCAGGGATATTGCTGGGGCTTAGTGTCTCAGGATAACTCCACTTTTCCCAGTAGTCATTTTATTTCCCTTTCCCCTGATAAATAGTGAGCAGAATATATATGTATATGTATGTGTATGTGTATGTGTATGTATATGTATATACGTGTGTGTGAAGAGAGAGAGGGAGAGGGAGGGAGGGAGAGAGAGAGACAAAAAGAGAGAGAGAGAGAGAGAGGAAGGAGGTAGAGGGGAGAGATGGATAGAGACAGGGAGAAAGAGAGATGTCCACAATACTGCTCCACTGTGGGTGGGTATCAAGGACTCAAACTATTTTCATATGTTACACTGTGCCCTATACCAGGTGTGCCACTATATGTTGCCAGTCAAATAAAAAATAAATGCTATTTCAGGTGAGGTTGGGTATTTCCTTCTAAAAAGTATGCTTATATATGGTAATTATAGAGTTAAATGTTTTAATATGTCCTTTGGCTCACATGTCCTGTCAGCTTAGTAGGTGTCCTAGCCAGTTAAGCTGAAGGCACAGTAAATATAATGTTGAAGGAGCCTATTTCTGGATGGAAAGCTTTTCAGTACAGAGAGATTAATTTTCAGTAATTTTATTTCCTGGGAAATAGAATGTAGGACGAAGGCTCCAATTAGTTTTTTTTTTTTTTTTTTTTTTTTTTGGACAGCTTAACTGGGGCATCATTTGAGGTTGGGTGGATTTGTGTTTTATGTACAGAAGGAATAGAAAATTCCATAAAGAACTGAATGTATGAGGGAGAGAGTAAGCAAGTGGGAGTTTGTTATGGACTAAAGTAGAGTTTGGTTAATTAGCTAGGTTTTAGTGAAGTTACGAGGTTGGGACATCCTTCCCTTCTTCTCCTTTCCTCTTCTCCTTCTTCTGATGACACAAAAGAGAAAGCCTGATGACTCCTAAGAGGACCTACACAGGAATCAAATCTTCTAGAACCTTAAAGTTTTACTTGCTGGACTTCAGAATTGTAAGAAACAAATACTGCTAAAATAATTCAAGATGCAATATTTTGTTATAGAAATCCAAAATGATAGCACCTGAGTTGAGAGAGAGAGAGAGAGAGAGAGAGAGAGAGAGAGGAGGAGGAGGAGGAGGAGGAGGAGGACTTTTTGTTCTTTTTTTCTGGTAAGTACTTTAGTGTCTTTTTCTAGGTCCTTGTGAAGCTTGCTTATACTCCCAAATCAAATATTTATGACATAAGCCTATATTATTTTAATGAATTATTTATTTTTGTTTGGTAGGGTAGAGAGAAATTGAGAGGAGAGGAGAGAGAGGAAGGGAGAGAAAGAAAGGCAGCTGCAGCTCTCCTTCACTTCTTATGAAGTTTTTCTCCTACAGGTGGGTACCAGAGGAATGAATCCAAGTCCCTGTACATGAGGACATGTGCATTTGACTAGGTGGGTGTGTCACTGCCTGGCTTCTATGCCTATATTGTAGTAAATTAGTCACCCTTAGTTAGTTGATTTTTGTTACAATATGAACTCTAAATAAGGTAGCCACTTGATTTTACTATTGATTTGTACAGAAAAAAATCAATAGAAAAATTACTTATTTTAATATTGGATAATATTTTTCTTACACATTTTCTCTAAATGTTTAAAAGTCTATGATGATACAAATAACTGACCCTTATGCATGGACCATTCTGTGGAAAATATTATGTCTTGGGGGAACAATGCATGCTCAATATAATTCTTTAGGAACAGAACATTATATTAATGCATACACACACACACACACACACGTTACCCCATTTATACCTTAGTGAAGACATTTAAAGGTCATGTTGCCTTTATGACTTTAGCACAGTATTGCTAGAAACTGCTGATCTTTAATTAAAAGGTCAGATATCATCTTCTTCCAGTGAGTTATGATTATTTTTATTACCAATGAGCTTAATTTGTATAATTTAACAAAGCTGGAACCAAATAATTGTTTAATCTCTAGAGTTGTGGAAAATTTTTAAATGCTAAATTGAATTGAGACTATTCTATTTTTCTTAAATGTGCCCTCTGTAAAATAGCATTGTTGAAATCTCTCAGGAAAACATCTTGCAGGATAACATATCCATATACTTGTAATTTTGTTAAAATAACTGGCATAAATAATTTACAGATATGATTAAATTAAGAATCTCAAGATTATAAAATCATCTTGGATTATCTGTGTGGAATCAATGCAATGACTTTTTACAGAGTGAAAGTGAAACAATGTGGTTTGAAAACCTGTCAGAGTCAGAAAAATATAAGAGTAAATGCTATCCTAATGGCTTTCACTATGTAGGAATGGAAGTCAAGCAGTGGCACATCTGGTAGAACACGCACACTCCCATGTGCAGTGACCCTGATCCAAGCACCCAGTTCCTCCCTGCATGGGAAAGCTTCATGAGCAATGCTGCATTGATGCTGGTGTCTGGAAATGGTAGAGTAATTGTGCAGGCATGGAACTCCACTAATACCCTTGCTGGCCAAAAAGAAAAATAAAAGGAAAAAGGGGAAAGGAAATACTTAAAAAAAAAAAAAAAAAGAGAATGAAAGAAGAGAGCAAGGGCCAAGGCATAGCCTCTGGAAGCTGGAAAAGATAAATTTTCCTCAGAAACTTCAGATTGGAACACAGTTCTGGGGGCACATTGGTTTTAGCCTAGTGAGATAAATAATAGATTTCTAATTTCTGTATAAGTAAAGTTAATGTTTTCTTTGTAAAGGTCCTAACATTTGTAGTAGAATTTTGGAGCAGTGATAAGTGTATGGCACACTGTTGGATCTCTGAGCACTGAAAAGGAGAACAACATCTTCTTGTGAGACTGGAGGAGACTTAATAAATACTATAATGAAGAGATTTTCAGATGCAAATAGTAAACAGGCATTGAGAGTTTATAGGTGTGCAATAGATTCTTTCAGAAAAATATTGCATGTAGTACTGAATGAATCAGAATTAGTTAACTTGATCTAAATGTCAAAAGCAGGTAGTATGCATTATTTTTATTTATTTATTTATTTATTTATGAAAGGAAAAATTAACAAATTCATAGGGTAGGAGGGGTACAACTACACACAATTCCCACCACCTAATCTCCATATCCCACCCCTCCCCTGATAGCTTTCCCATTCTCTATCCTTCTGGGAGCATGGACCCAGGGTCATTGTGGGTTGCAGAAGGTGGAACCTAATCAACACAACAATTGCCACCTCAACATGCTTCAGCTCAGACTGTGTCCAGAGACTTCACATGTGGAATGACAAACCTTCAGCTTCATTACTTGAGTGAGAAGTATTCTTTAATTCCATCTCAGGTGGTTCACTTTCTAACAGTCCCAAAACCTAGATATACACCAGTTTCTGTGAGAGAGAGCATATGTCCACACGTATCCATAAACTACTGCAAAATATATACCTGAAAGCAGAAGTACACTAGCGTTTGCAGTGAGTACCCCCCTAATACTTCCTCTCCACTATTCCAAGCTTTGGGTCCATGATTGCTCAACAATTTGTTTGGCTTTGTGTGTTAACTCTCTTTTCAGTCACCAGGTTTTAGATGCCATCAGGATGCCAGCCAGGCTTCCCTGGACTGAAGACCTCACCAATATGTCCTGGAGCTCCGCTTCCCCAGAGACCCACTCTACTAGGGAAAGAGAGAGGCAGACTGGGAGTATGGACTGACCAGTCTACGCCCATGTTCAGCGGGGAAGCAATTACAGAAGTATGCATTATTAACAATAATCATTTTATTGTGACACAATTCTATTTTTAATAAATATAATATATAACGACTGAACCTGGGATCTGTGTTGTCTCAGGCATGACAGTCTTTTTGCATCCCCATTATGCTATCTCCCGAGTCCTCATGAAGACATTTTATATGGAGAGAAAATCCACTGATTTGATTTACCTTTTATTCAACATATAGAGCATTTTGTATTTTAGTTATCTATTTTAGGGATACATCAGTGAACAAAAGCAGTGCCTTCACAATGAAAGAATACTCAGTGGTAAGAAAGGTTGAGATTTTTGCCTTTAGCTATCACATACTTGCAACCAGAGAGGATCATGAAGATAGTGATATGTAAAATAAATTAGGAAAGAATAAAAAAAAAGATTATCTCACTTTTTTTTATATTTTATTTTTTATTTATTTTCCCTTTTGTTGACCTTGTTTTTTATTGTTGTAGTTATTATTGTTGTCGTTGTTGTTGGATAGGACGGAGAGAAATGGAGAGAGGGAGGGGAAGACAGAGAGGAGGAGAGAAAGATAGACACCTGCAGACCTGCTTCACCGCCTGTGAAGCGACGACTCCCCTGCAGGTGGGGAGCTGGGGTTCGAACCGGGATCCTTATGCCGGTCTTTGTGCTTTGCGCCACCTGCGCTTAGCCCGCTGTACTACAGCCCGACTCCCGATTATCTCACTTTTATGTGTTTTTTTTATTTTTTATTTAAGAAAGGATTAATGAACAAAACCATAAGGTAGGAGGGGTACAACTCCACACAATTCCCACTACCCAATCTCCATAACCCACCCCCTCCCCTGATAGCTTTCCCATTCTCTAGCCCTCTGGGAGCATGGACCCAGGGTCATTGAGGGTTGCAGGAGGTAGCAGGTCTGGCTTCTATAATTGCTTCCCCGCTGAACATGGGCGTTGACTGGTTGGTCCATACTCCTAGTCTGCCTCTCTCTTTCCCTAGTAGGGTGTGTCTCTGGGGAAGCTGAGCTCCAGGACACATTGGTGGGGTCTTCAATCCAGGGAAGCCTGGCCAGCATCCTGGTGGCATCTGGAACCTGGTGATTGAAAAGAGAGTTAACATATGAAGCCAAACAAATTGTTGAGCAATCATGGATCCCAAGTTTGGAATAGTGGAGAGGAAGTGTTAGGGAGGTACTCACTGCAAACTCTAGTGTACTTCTGCTTTCAGGTATATATTTTGCAGTAGTTTATGGATACGTGTGAACATAAGCTCTCTCTCACAGAGACTGGTGTATATCTAGGTTATGGGACTTTGTTAGAAAGTGAACCACCTGAGATGAAATTAGAGTGTACTATAAAAGGAAAGGTCTCACCCGAGTAATGAAGCTGAAGGGTTGTCATTCCACACGTGAAGTCTCTGGACACAGTCTGAGGTGAAGCATGTTGAGGTGGCAATCGTTGTGTTGGTTAGGTTGTGATCGGCGGATGCAATATTATTTGGTATGGATTGGGAGAGGCATAAGGGAAAGTGGGCCCTATCCAAGGGTTCCAGGACTGGGGTAAGTAGGGGCTCTATAGTGGAGATGTGAGGTTCCTGCTGTCTTAGGGTTCAAAAAGACAATCGATTTTAGTCCATCATATATCAAAGTTGACTTATCTTCACTCAGGGCACCATGGGATAGGTTGGCTGTCCGTTAGTGTCTCTGATTTTTGCGGAGTCAAACAATTATATAAAAAAAAACAACAACAAAAAAAGACAATCGATAGTTAATGTTATCATCACATTATTTGGTAATTGGGTTAACTTTGAAAAGTCCTTTTGTTAGGGTTTGCTGTACAGTATCCAGTATTTTGTATATAGCTGTGCTATTGGATGCTTCTAATCTACTTGGTCTAGGCTTTTGAGAGAGTCTGCATATCAAATACACAGCCTATATATTAAAAAGATTCAGTTTGTGTTTTGAGAAACTTTGAGACATACAATTGATTTTCCCCCTCTCATATTAATTGTAAGTAGGGCACCAAAGTAAAAACCCTGTGGTGAGGGGTATACATGCAGCTTCCTGGGCCAGTGGCGGGGTAGGAGTGGGTGGGAGGGATGGGTCACAGTCTTTTGGTGGTGGGAATGGTGTTTATGTACACTCCTAGCAAAATGTAGACATATAAATCAGTAGTTAATTAATATGTGGGTTTTTTTAAAGAAAGATCAATGAGTCAGAACATAACTTACTAGGGAACGTGTCTGCTTTGCCATCCATTCAACCCAAAGTTTGTACCAGATTCTCCCCAATGAGACTATCTTTCCCACGTTCTCTCTGAAAAATGTTAGCCTGGAGAAGTGAGATACAAAGAGTGATGAGAGAGGGGACTTGTGTTTTCTAAGACTGAAACAACTGAGAACGTAATAGTTGGAGAGGGAGGAAATGAGGGAGGGAGTTGCTAGATGTGAAGGGAAGGGAGGAGAGAGACATTTTGGTGGTGCACATGGACTGACAACTCAAAATTTGGAGAAAGGTGAAACACATCAACTAAAACTTACAAAATCTTATAAACAAACATTTTAAAAAGGAAATAAAAGCTGTATGTTTCTTTTGCTTCCTTATTTTCTTCATTAAACATAATTAATTCCAGTTCTATCCATTTAGTCCCAAAGGACATAATACTGCTTATTTTTAATTGCAGAATACTGCCCTATTGAGTATATACCTTATAATTTCTGTATTGAATCATCTGTTAAATTATATGTGAAAATATAGACAATTAAAATGCACCAACTTGCAAAAAAATAAAAGTCAATGAGTCCCTAAGGCCTTGTGAAAATTATGTTATCTTTAAGGGGGTGGGGACACAGAATTTTGATGGTGGGAGTGGTTTAGAGCTATACCCCTATTATGTTATAATTGTACAAATCATTCATAAAAAAAACCTGCTCTCATGAAAATGTATATAGTGTTAGGGAAGATAGACAATAAAGATACATATGTATTCACAAGTACTCTTGTGTCTCCAAGGAGATAGCATTACCTATAAAAAGCAAATACTATATGAGTTTTGAGTAATTTAGAAATGTGGGAGAGCTCTGCCCACCCCACCCCACCCCCAGGGAAAGAGAGAGACAGGCTGGGAGTATGGATCTACCTGTCAATGCCCATGTTCAGTGGGGAAGCAATTACAGAAGCCAGACCTTCCACCTTCTGAACTCCATAATGTTTCTTGGTCCATACTCCCAGAGGGTTAAGAAATAGGAAAGCTGTCAGGGTAGGGGATGGAATATGGAGTTCTGGTGGTAGGAATTGTGTGGAAGCTATACCCCTCTTATCCTATTTTTTTCAGTCTTTCCTTTTTATAAATAAAAATTAAAAATATGGAGTTTTTACCTGTATTTATTTTCTTATCAGTTCTATTAGTTTCTGTCTATTCATGGTTATTTGATAGAGTGAAGGAGAAAAACTAGCATTTGCAGAATGCATTATATATGTCAAGTACTGATTTGGGCATTCTCTCCTTTATTTACTATTTCAACACAAAGTTAATCTCAATTTACATACATTTCCCATTACTATCCCAAGTTTACACAGGAAGAAACAGGTTTATGCATGTATGTAAATTAATAGAATTAACCACATAACTTATAAACAATTTATCTGAATGCTTGTTTACTTCCAGAATAAATCACACACAGACCATATACCACCATATTCAACCCAATTGACACTGAAAACATAATTTAAACTTCTTTACTTCTGTTTTTTAGCAAGCTATGGTAAAAGACTCTTGAGTTGCCAATTTGAGTTGGAATTATATTAAGCCAAGGTAGACCACATACTCCTTTTGTAGAAGAAGGCATTGGTTCACTAGACCAAATGTTTTGAGGGAGTGCCAGTTATTGGAGACACTTAAAGGAATACTGGTGTGTTTGTAGTGGAGTCTCCCAATATGCTAACTAGTGTGTAAATTTGGAGATTGTTTCTCAAAGATGTTTCAGTGATCAAGACATTTTCCTGGGCTCCTCATTCCCTTTCTCAAATGTTACCTTTGTTTTTACTTCTGGACTTTCCTGATCTCACTATCTCAATAATGTTGTCTGGTCCAGGTCCCTAATTTCTTGTTGCAGTTAGAAAAAAACATTACAATCTGTCCATGGTCATGAGAAGGAGGTAGGACTGGATTATGGGAAGAAGCACACTAGTTTTAATTAGCTGAAACTGATTCTCATAACCCGGAAACCTGGATGCAGTTCTGGAGTACTGCAACTCAGATCATTTGAATAACAGTCTGAATTGACTGAGAACTCCTATCCCCTGATGGGAGTCTGTCTAGTTTGAGCTAAAAAAGCTGATGTGATTAAGTGTGGGTTTTTGATTAGGTGGACTTTGACAAGGCTTATTTGATTGTGTCAGGCTGGGGTTTCTTGAGGAATTGCCTCTCTCTTGAAATTGAACCACACTTGACATGTCTGGGAACTTGGGATATCTGGGCTGTGAGGCTAAAGGAATTAATTTTAATTGGCTAAAAGTAAAGGCTGAGGAATTCAGAATACCACAGAAGCCTCCATTATCTCACACAACAATTTGTTTTCCTACTATGAACCCTAAGTTAAATGACATCCACAGGCTCTGAAGATTTTTTTTTAATGAAAACACTGAGAAGTCCATAGGATAAGATGGGTACAATTCCACACAATTCCCACCACCAGAACTTCGTATCCCAACCTGTCCCCTGATAGCTTTCTATTATTTTTTATTTTTTTATTTTTAATTTTTATTTATAAAAAGGAAACACTGACATAAACCATAAGGTAAGAGGGATACAACTCAACACAATTCCCACCACTAGAACTCCATATTCCGTGTCCTCCCCTGATACCTTCCCTATTCTTTATCCCTCTTGGAGTAGGAACCCAGGGTCATTATGGGGTGAAGAAGGTGGAAGGTCTGGCTTCTGTAATTGCTTCTCTGTTGAACATGGGAATTGACAGATTGACCCATACTCCCAGCTTGTCAATCTCTTTCCCTAGTGGGGTAAGGCTCTGGGGCAGTGGGGCTCCAGGACACACTGGTGAGGTTGTCTGCCTTGGTAAGTCCAGTTGGCATCATGGTATCACCTGGAACCTGGTGTCTGAAAAGGAGTTAAGATATAAAGCAGAATAAATTGTTGAATACGCATGAACCTAAAGGCTGGAATATTGCAGATGAAGATTTGGGGTCTCCATTTTGGAAAAAAACTAGTAGGTCTATTTTAAGTATATTCCAAGGGGGCCATGACTTATTTTTATCTTACACTGAGCCTGAGAGTTACAGATGTACCCAACCAGCATATTTTCTTGGCCCCACCCTATAGGATTCTGACCTGTTCCATGATTTACTTGAACATTCATTTGTTTGTTTTATTTCTTTATTGGGGGATTAATGGTTTATAGATGGCAATAAAATACAGTAGTTTCGGGAGTCGGGCGGTAGCGCAGTGGGTTAAGTGCAGGTGGCGCAAAGTGCAAGGACCAGCATATGGATCCCGGTTCCAGCTCCTGGCTCCCCACCTGCAGGGTAGTCACTTTGCAAGTGGTGAAGCAGGTCTGCAGGTGTCTTTCTCTCCCCTTCTCTGTCTTCTCCTCCTCTCTCCATTTCTCTCTGTCCTATCCAACAATGATGACATCAACAACAATGATAACTATAATATTAAAACAGCAAGGACAACAAAAGGAAATAAGTAAGTAAGTAAATAAATAAATAAATAAATAAAATAGTTTGTACATGTACATTTCCCAGTTTTTCACATAACAATTCAACCCCCACTCAAGCCTCCTATGTTATCATTACTTGAACATTCTTAACCTGTTCCATGTTTTACTCAAACATTCTTAGAGCCTCTAGGTAGGACATTTTCAGCAAGACCATGGAGAGGAAAGAGAGGTTACGAGTGGATTTAATCTTGATATTGTACAAAGCTAATTATTCATTTCACTGCATGCGGTAATATTTTGTCCTTTCCTGGTAATGAAAACCTAAGGGAGTTGTCATAATGATCAAGTTCAGTAGTTCTTTAATTATGTGGCTGCGTCTTGTTGGTAATTCAAAAGAATTCCCAGCCTATTTTCCCCATGAAAATTAGGAGTGTCTCACATTATGGGGAATTTACGCCCCATTATCATTTATTTCTTATGTTTTGGGGTTGTTGGCCAATTCACCTTATATAAGAATAAGAAATGCTATAGTAAAGTTTTTTTTAAAATACCACTCTTTTTTATTTTATTTTACCAGATTACTTCTCAGTTATGATTTACAGTAGTGTGGGGGAAGGAACCTGAGACCTTGGAGCCTTAGGCATGAAAAAAATTTTTGCATAGCCATTATGTTATCTCTCCACCCCTGTAGCAAAGTTTGTATAGTTATCCCAGCTCACTCTTTAGCTTATGATAGTTTTGGCAACAGTGGGAAGTTTGATTTCAGTTGCTTTGAGGAAAGATTTCTATCATGTATATTTTGAGCAACAAGTTATTAATGCCAATTTTAAAGTTTCTATTTAAGATTATTACTGATAATTTTTAAATTTATTGATAATTTAATAATATTATTACTGATTTAAAACTACTGATTTACCATACTGTGCCCCAGTATGGTTCCGTAGCCCCCATGCCCACTTGGTCGATTCCAAATTATATTCCTCCATGAGGATAATTTCTGGAACCACCCGTTCCACCCCGGTTCCATGGCTGCCAGTTCTTAGTAACATCGCCCCGCCAGATATTCGTCGGGATGCGGCATCATCTAAGTTCATTTCCCACGTCTACGCTCGACCGGACCTGCCAATATACGTGGATATCTTTGCCCACCCTGTCCAATGCTTGACGTCTCGTCACCCAATCTGGTCCCCTACGCCTACACTGAACTTCTCTGTTCCAGACTCTTGGAAACAGAGTTGGCAGTCAGCTGAGGTAAAGAACAAACACCTCATCACAGACCCCTGCAAGTGTCAACCCGGCTTTGACCTAGCACGTTATGATTGGGCCCTCCTCAATCGCTATCGAACAGGCCATGGCCGGTGCGCCGCTATGTTCCATCGCTGGGGAGCCAGAGATGACCCGAACTTCCCCTGCGGCTACAGACAGACTATGACCCAAATAGTCAACGACTGCCACCTCTCCAGATTCAAAGGAGGTCTCGAAACTTTACATCAGGCTCAACCTGACGCTGTTGACTGGCTATGGAAGAAGGGCAAACGCTAGAAGAACTGATTTACAAAATTTTGAGCTAACACGGGCATAATGCCACACCTTTCCAACCACCAGAGTTCTGTATCCTCTATTAGAAAATATAGTAATTATCTCAGGATCACAAATATGGGTTGACTATATACATATATATGCTCTTTTTTTTAATATGGCCCTTCCATTTCTTTCTTTCTGAGTCATACCCCCACCTATTGCTACTTACAAATGTCCTTCCATTTTTACATCTTCTCTCTCTGGGTCTTGATGGAATTGGAGTTCAGAGCCCTCTGATCATGTCCCACCCCCATCATTGGTAATACTTTATTACTGACTTATTACCCAAAACCTGTCTATTTTTATGTATTTATTTATAAAATGGGAACACTGACAAAACCATAGGATAAGAGGGGTACAATTCCACACAATTCTCACCGCCATAACTGCATATCCCATCCCCTTTCCCTGATAGCTTTCCTATTCTTTAACCCTCTGGGATCATGGACCTAGGGTCATTATGGGGTGCAGAAGGTGGAAGGTCTGGGTTCTGTAATTGTTTCCACGATGAATATGGTCATTGATAGGTTGACCCGTACTCCCAGCTTGTCTCTCTCTTTCCCTAATGGGACAGGGATCTGGGGAGATGGG
Organism: Erinaceus europaeus; assembly: GCF_950295315.1. Taxonomy (NCBI): domain Eukaryota; kingdom Metazoa; phylum Chordata; class Mammalia; order Eulipotyphla; family Erinaceidae; genus Erinaceus; species Erinaceus europaeus. The sequence goes on from NC_080185.1 coordinate 31,799,547, forward strand.
TCACCAGGACACATGGTGTGGTAGTATGTTGAGGGAAGTCTGGTTGACATCATGGTATTATCTGGAACCTGGTGGCTGAAAAAAAGTTAAGAGAGAAAGCAGAGCAAATTGTTGACTACTCATAAACCTAAAGGCTGGAATATTGCAGATGAAGATTTGAGGTCTCCATTTTGGAAAAAGCTAGTAGATCTATTTTGGGTATATTCCCAGTGACCCATGACCCAACTAGTTTTTGTTTACCCCTGACATCTAATATGCAGGTCACCTAAGCTATTGTCTGGGGGAATGATGTCATAATTGGAAAAAGGGACAGGAAGCTGCCTCAGGGAAGAGAGCAGCTCCAAAATATGGTGAAAGTATATATGTAATCTTAACTGTAAACCCCGTCGATTTGATTTGTGGCACATATTCAGAACAGGAGCCTACATAACCTCTGCATCCATGTAGGTCTGAGCTCACATTCCATGGTCACTGCTAGGAACATTCCAGGCTGTGCCAATTTCAGTACCTGTCGTCTTCGGTGATAGGCAGAATATATTATCCAAACTCCCTTTGGAAAATGGAACATTTCCTACCATTGTTGATCCACATTGAGGTCCACGTCCTATAGGGGTCCACAGAAAGTTCCATTATGTTATATTTCCATTATGTATGTCTTTCTGTTGAATGAGAACTATTTATAAAGAGAAGCAAATGTGGTATCAAAACTCAATTCCATGAGTGAATCTATAGTAACCATGTGTCAACTCCATATGTGTTTCCCTTTTATCTATTACAAGCATACAGAAGGAAAATATCATTTGTAATATTAAAGTGGCAGTTACTCTGCATCAAATTCTGATAAATACTATACATATCAGTAAAGCATGGATTGTATAGAATTGTAGGTACTTGTGTGATTCTCTCGGTATTTTGAACTTCCTGAAGGTTGGGAGAAACATTTAGATAGCCCTTTTCCATGCTTTCCTGGCCATAGAATCTTCTTAGGAATTAAAATTAAGAAAGATTAATTAGTTTGTGGCTGTACAACATGTGGAAGATGACTGTTTCCAGGATGCATGTAGAGAAGTTGCTACAGGCCTATGATTCATTGCTCTGTCAGCAGTGTGAGATACACTGTATGAAAATGCCATATAAATGCAAATACAAATACAAACACCAACTTTCCCTGTTGGATAGTGATAAGGTTTTCATCCAGATGCAACATTAAGAATTAAAATCAGAAAAATAATAGCTAGAAGAGAATAATACAATCATCCCTCAAAGTTTTCTTTTTAAGAAAGCCATTATAGTGGTTTTTTTTTTTTTTTTTTTTGCATCCTCCTTCAACTAACAGTTATTGATAAAGCTTAAATGGGTAGACCAGAGTCAGAAATTAACCATTTTCAATTAATTAGATTATGAAGGGGGCAATTTTAAAATCTGTATTGGTAAATGGACGACTTAACCTTAAGAGGAGTGTATTTTCCTCAGGACTGTATAGCTTACAACCAAGTTACCTCTGATATTGGCTCTAGTCATATACTGAATACTGTATGTGAATCTTAAGTTCATATAATCCATTATATTAATGAAGTACTTTCAATAAAAGAAGTAGAAAGCAACAAAGTCAAGTGAAGGTTTACTTATGTTCTGGTAATCTCTTTTCAAGGAAATAGTTTGTAGAAAGTAATTTATTCAGTTATCCTTCCAGATTGTAAGGCAGCTTGATAACTAATTCTTGATATATGAAGGGGGTTCTTTAAGGTGAATGGGGGGACTGAGAACATAACATAATGGTCATACAAAAAGACCTTTATGCACGAATCACCAAAAGCCCAGGTTCAATTCCCCAGCACTACTATAATCCATACATGAGAAGTGCACTGGTTTAAAAAAAGAAGTGGAAGGACGATGAACATGGATTCATAGAATTTTAGTACTAGAATAGACTTAGAAGATACTACCATTGTTCCAGAACTGAAATTTTAGGCAGAGTCTGTCAGTACTGAAATTTTCAGTCCAATAAACATTCAAGTATGAGAGTGTGAAAAATCTCTCATGAATTTCATCTCGTCTAGAATGACAAAACCTGGCACCTCCACATTAAAAATGTCTTGATGGTAAATATGAATGTCCTTAAATGACATTATCATCAAATTTATAGGACCTCCTAAATTATCAATATTTAAAAAAAAATTAAAAGGAAACACTGACAAAAAACATAGGATAAGAGGGGTACAACTCCACACAATTCTCTCCACCAGAACTCTGTATTCTATCCCTTCCCCTGGTAGCTTTCCTATTCTTTATCCCACTGGGAGTATAGACCCAGGGTCATTATGGGGTGCAGAAGGTGGAAGGTCTGGCTTCTGTATTTGCTTCTCCCCTGAACATGGGCGTTGGCAGGTTGATCCATACCCCCAGCCTGTGTCTCACTTTCTCTAGTGGGGTAGGGTTCTGGGAAAGTGGAGGTCCAGGAGATATTGGTGAGGTCCTCTTCCCAGGAAAGTCTGGTTGTCATCATGTTAGCATCTGGAACCTGGTGACTGAAAAAAAGTGTTAACATATAGAGCCAGACAAATTGTTGACTAATCATGAAACTAAAGGCTGGAAAAATTAATATAAAGAGTTGAGGGGGTCTCTGTTTTGTAGATAGTTAGTAATCCTGTTTTAATTGTATTCCAAAGAGTTCATGATTATACTATTTTTTTTTTTTTGAGCCTGACATCTGATATGCAGGTGGATCTAAGTTATTGTCTGGGAAGATGATGTCATGCCTGGAAAAAGTACCAGAAAGCTGGATCAGGGAAGAGAATAACTCCCAAATTGGGGAAAGGTATATGAATATTCTTGGTGTAGACCTCAGCAATTTAATTTGATCTGGGACCCATATTCAGCTTAGGAGCCTGTGTCCAGAGACGTTAGGCATGGAATGTAGTGGTTTACAAGAATATAGTTCTCTTCCTGGTTTATTTTAATTAAGATTGTTGCTTCAAGTTCCAATAAAGTTGTGTCAGATAAACTAAATTCAACACTTATTTATCATTTGTAACTTTATTGAGTAATTAATCATTTACAGTATAGTCTATCAAATCATATGTACTTATTTGATAGAGACAGAGAAATAACAAGAGAAAGGGAGATATAGATGGAGAAAGATACACAGAGACACTGGTAGCACTACTTCACTGCAGTTGGGGTCTAGCAATTTGACCCTAGGTCCTTGTGCACTGTAACATATGCACTCAACTGGGTCAGCCACAGGCCAGCATCTAGTCTTTAACATATAGGCACACCTCTCATCTCCCCTTGATTAGTGTCTAAGAGACACAGTAGGATCGTAAAGTCTCTTCATCCTGTTCTTTCCTTCCTTCCCCAGGGTCCTTTGTTTTGGTGCAATAGGCCACAGCCACACAGGCAAATAAAATTTACATAAAAATACTTTGAACTATCTTAAATTGCTAATTTCATTTAATGCCAATGCTATAAATACACTATTAAAAGACAGAATTGGGGCATGGATCAGGAAATATAACCCAACCATATGTTTTATGCAAGAAACACATCTGACTCATCAGGATAGAAATAAGCTCAAAGTGAAAGACTGGAAAACCATCTTACACTTCATGGACCAAGAAAAAAAAATCAAGAACAGTCATATTCATTGCAGACACATCATGTTAATAACTGCATAGTGTCCCATTGTGTATGTATACCATGCCTTTCTAAGCTACTTATCTGTCATTGAAAATCTGGGTTGCTTCTAAACTTGGTCTATTCAAAGTTGTGTTGATATTAATAGAAGTATACACAGGTATCTTCCGGTAGCTGTTCTTGTTTCATATATATATCTCCAGCAAAGGAATTTCTGGGTCATAGGTTCTAGTGTTCTGCCTGATGATTGATTGAACTTCCATCTTTAAATGTAATCTTAGAATTTCCTTTTTCTGGCTAAGTGTTTTTAGTGTCTCCATCTAATATTTTTTGCTGTATTATAGTGCCTTTTTGTAGCCTTCGCTCAATGTTGAATCATATCTTGTTTGAAGGGAAAAGAATCATACATTATTCTAAATTACAATCTCCATATATTGTTTTTTCTTTGTTTAGTTCATTTCTTTCCTTTACACATATTCACAGCTTCTTTGAGTCTTGGATGTCATCTATTAATTTTCTAGCCATATATCAGTCACTTAACTTGAGATAACCTATTTATAAGATTTATGAAGATGAAGACATAGTAGCCTACATCTATAATAGCATTGTGCCCATGGATTTTATACATTTGGAAAGTCCTTGATCATTAGATCAGGGAGATGAAGGAAAGCTAGTTAAATTAAATACTATTTTTTCCTGGAATAGCTAGTAATATTTTGTTGCTTTCTTAAAAAGCACAGTGGAACAATTCAGCTGATTCAATAAGATATTATTTATTCAATATGCCACCAAGCTTAATCTGACTACTTGTATTGATAACACTTTATTTTATACCTTGAAATGCACATTGCAAAGAGGGCATTGGATGTAGTGACAAGCACATGTTGAACACTCAATTGAAAACATTTTTTCTAAAATAATAGGCAATGGAAATTTTCTGTCCTTATGTATACCAATTTGTGCTGTATTGTGAACAGTAATAAAGGACGTGTTATAGAGTTGGAGAGCATGAATTCTGCAATGAACTCCTTAGATTTTAATTTTAGTTTTACCACATACTGTTTGTGTGACTTCAATTAGATTATATTGTATCTTGGTTTCTTGATTTATAAAACTGGAGCAAAAGCTATTCCTATCTCATAGAGTTACTATAGAATTGAATGAGTTCATGTACATATAGAATTTACAGTGCTTTCAGTGTGGTAAGTGCTAATTTTTTGTTATAATTCTTATTCCAGAATTACTATAATTCTAGATATGATGTTAGTATTACTTCACAGTTGTCTTTTTTGAGATCCTGCTAACTCAGTTCATTAAGATGTTTTGTGGTTTTGTTTTTAAGCTCTAAAATTGTATTTTATTTATTTTATCATTTTATTGGTGGATTAATGGTTTACAGTACAGTTGTCAATACATGGGTAAAATTTTTCTTCTTCCCATGATGGATGTATAGAGAACACTCTCACACCACCATCTTATGTCTTTTTCCAACATCATGTATTGGGATACTGATGCTCTCCAGTACCTCTCCTTTCTTTTCCCTGAGTCCTTTGCTTTGGTGAAATACACCATACACTGTCCATGATTAATTTTTTATTTTCCCTTTCTTTCCAAGTTTCTTAAATTCCACAGGTAAGTGAGATAATCTTGTATTTATACTACATCTCTCTTAGCCATATTTTATTGTTTCTAAGTCATATCTGCTCTTATTCTGTGTTCTTTCTTTTATCTTTTTTTTTCTCTTTAAAATTGTAAACTTTTAATATTTGTTATCACCTTCACCATTGCTTTATTAGAGGCCAGGTGGTGGTGCATTTGGTTGAGCACACAGGTTCCCACCATTGTTGAAAAATTTCAAAATAAATATTTTCTATCTTCACAATTACTATAGTAACCTTCAAATTATTCTCTATTTTCACCAGTGCTTCTACCTTTCACCATTTTTATTTTCAAAAATAATTTATTTATTTACTTATTCATTTGTTTATTTTTACCAGAACAGTACTAAATTCTGGTTTATGGTGTTGTGGGACTTGATCCTGGGCCTTTGGAGCCTTAGGAACAATAATGTCTTTGCATAACTATTATGATATCTGTCCTTCAAAATATTTTATTTATTTATGAGAGAGAGAGGAGAGAGAGAGAGAGCAGAAAAATGCCAGAACACTTCTCAGTCTGGTCTATGGTGATGCTGAGCATTGAATCTGAGATCTTAGAGACATAGACATGAAATTCTTTTGCATAACTCTTATTCTGTCTTCCTATACCCTCACCAGCTATTTTTACTTCTCATAAAGAACAGAGTGACTATTCTTTTATTTGTTATTGTATTTATTGGATAAAGATGCACAAGAGGAGATAGAAAAGGAGAGGGAAAAGAAAGAAACCTGTAGCATTGCTTCAACATTTCCCTACAGGTGGTCTCCTAGTCAAGATCTCAAGATGCCTGCCTCCATGGGTGGCCAACACTATATCATTTCTTCTCCAAAACAGAAGATTCCGGGTGCATCTGGGTGACAAGTCTAGCAGATGGAGACTTGTCTCAAGTGGTCTCCCCCAGGGCTCTGTTCTGGCTCCTACGCTATTTAATATTTACATCAATGACCTCCCAGAAACTTCTTCAAGGAAGTTCATCTACGCCGATGACATCTGCTGTGCAACTCAGGCATCCAAGTTCGACATCCTAGAGGAAACACTCACGAAAGACATGTCTCTGATATATGATTACTGTAAAAAATGGTGACTAATCCCTAGCACTGCAAAAACGGTATCATCTGTTTTCCATCTACACCATGCCTCGGCCTCGCATGAGCTTAATGTGCAGCTTGGCGATACGAGAATCCAGCATGAAGCCCAGCCAGTCTATCTTGGCGTTACTCTCGATCGCACTCTGTCATTTCACGAACATCTCATAAAAACTGCAGCAAAGGTGGGCGCGAGGAATAACATCATTGCAAGACTGGCCAGTTTCTCATGGGGGGCGAGCGCTTCCACACTATGATCATCATCTCTGGCATTATGCTATTCCACTGAATACTGTGCCCCAGTATGGTTCCGTAGCCCCCATGTCCACTTGGTCGATTCCAAATTATATTCCTCCATGAGGATAATTTCTGGAACCATCCGTTCCACCCCGGTTCCATGGCTGCCAGTTCTTAGCAACATCGCCCCGCCAGATATTCGTCGGGATGCTGCATCATCTAAGTTCATTTCCCACGTCTACGCTCGACCGGACCTGCCAATATACGCGGATATCTTTGCCCACCCTGTCCAACGCTTGACATCTCGTCACCCAATCTGGTCCCCTACGCCTACACTGAACTTCTCTGTTCCAGACTCTTGGAAACAGAGCTGGCAGTCAGCTAAGGTAAAGAACAAACACCTCATCACAGACCCCTGCAAGCGTCAACCCGGCTTTGACCTAGCACGTTATGATTGGGCCCTCCTCAATCGCTATCGAACAGGCCATGGCCGGTGCGCCACTATGTTCCATTGCTGGGGAGCCAGAGACGACCCGAACTGCCCCTGCGGCTACAGACAATGACCCACATAGTCAGCGACTGCCACCTCTCCAGATTCAAAGGAGGTCTCAAAACTTTACATCAGGCTCCACCTGATGCTGTTGACTGGCTAAGGAAGAAGGGCAAACACTAGAAGAAGAAGGTGTTGACTTGGGTCTTGAACTTGGGTGTTCTAGCATTATAACATGTGTGTATCTAAGTTGTACCACTGTCTGGTCCTCATCAGAGTGACCACCCTAGAGTGACTAAATATAAATTGGGTTATGAACACTGATGGTGTAAAATATCTAGTGTTGATTTTAGAGCAAACCCTATCCTTATTTGGTCTTATAATATCATTCACGGTCCAACACTAGTGAGTTTCCAAAGTTTTTCTCTTGGGCACTCAACCTTAGTCATTGTGTGATGTTTACTATTTTTCAAATATGTTAAACATACTTCTTACGGATTTTCATTTAATTATTTTTCTACTTGAAAATCATTCCCTCAAACTGACTTTGTTTCTATTTCCTTTTTTAAATATATATATATAAAGTAGTATAGCCACAGGCCCTTTGGAATATAACTAAAATATGCCTAAAATCTGTCTAAAGAAAGGAGACCCCCCCCTCAACTCTTCATCTGTACTACTCCAGCCTTTAGGTTCATACTTAGTCAACAACTTGCTTGGCTTTATATGTTAACTCTCTTTTCAGCAACCAGGTTCCAGATGATAGAATGATGCCAACCAGACTTCCCTGGACAGACAACCCCACCAATGCATCTTGGAGCTATTATTCTCCAAGGCCCTGTCCCACTAGGGAAAGAGAGAGGCAGGCTGGGAGTATGAATCAACCTGTTAACACCCATGTTCAGCGGAGAAGCAATTATAGAAACCGGGCCTTCCGCCTTCTGCATCCCACAATGACCTTGTGTCCATACTCCCAGAGGGTTTAAGAATAAGGAACTATCAAGGGAGGGGATGAGATACTGAGTTCTGGTGGTGAGAATTGTGTGAAGTTGTACCTCTCTTATCCTATGATATTGTCAATGTTTCCTTTTTATAAATTAAAAAAAAAAAAAAGGTGAGGAGGAAACACTCCCAAATACGGGAAATGTGTAGAAATATTGTGGACTGTAAACTCCTTTGATTTGATCTGATCTGGGGCCTATATTCAGCTTACAAGCCTATGTGATCTCTGCATCCCTATAGATAGGATCATATTCCGTATTCATGAGTACCAATGTTCCAAGCTGCTCCGATGTCAGGACCCATCTTCCTTTGGTGGAATATAGAGTATGTTATCCATCCTTCCTTTAGAAGATGGAACATTCTCTACTGTTGTTTACCCTAGCATCCCGGTCCTTGATCCCTTTGGAGCTGACTTTTTTTATGGTGGGTTAAAGCAGTTCAGTTTCATTCTTCTGCGTATTTCAACCCAGTTTTCCCAGCATCATTTATTGAAGAGAACCCCTTTCCTCCATTTAATATTTTGGGCCCCCTTATCAAATATTAGATGGCTATAGGTGTGGGGGTTTAGTTCTGGGCTTTCAATTTTCTTCCACTGTTCTGTGTGCCTATTTTCATTTCTATTTCTTTTTTGTTTACTTTTTTCTGGGCTTTTGTTTATACACCTTAAGTACTTCAGGTCTTTGTTCAGATCTAATTAGTTTGGTAAAGCCTTTTCTGAACTTGTTTTTAAACCTAACTCCCCACAGATTTGTCAACCCCTGTATACATAGTACTGAACACAATCAGTCATGACATATGTTTTAAATGATTTGAACATTACTGTCTCCACATTCCCCTATTGAATATTTTTCCTTGTAGCCAGATACCATGTTTTTCATATATATATGAATTTGTTACCATAGATACTCAGTGAATGTTCATGTGTGTATTAAGTTACTCTCAGGATGTTGTCTGAGAAGATTTAATAGTACTTGGTGTTATTAGATGCTAAATACCTTAGACCTCAATATACTCAGTAATGATAATTGACTTTTTTCCAATTTCACAAACAAAATTACCAGTGCTGGAACAGAAATAGACTCACAAAGCAGTAGAATAGAATTTAGAACCTAGAAAGAATTCCTCTCTTCTATGGACATCTAGTTTTTGACGAGGGGACCCAAAGCATTAAATAGAGAGAGTCTCTTCAACAAGTGGCATTGTGAAAATTGGGTTGAAACATACAGAAGAATGAAACAGCCATTATACACATCATCATGCACAAAAGTAAACTACAGATGCACCAAATACTTTATTGCTATATGATAAAACATCAAATATGTGGAGGAAAACATTGTCAGAACTATTTCATCTCAGTTTTGGAAACATCTTCAGAGGTTGGATGCACCCAATTGAGCACACGTTACAATTTATAAGAATCTAGGTGACAACAACCCTGGGTTCATGCTCCCAGAGGGATAGAGAATGGGAAAGCTATCAGGGGAGGGGAAGGGATATGGAGATTGGGTGGTGGGAATTGTGTGGAATTGTACCCCTGCTATCCTATGGTTTTGTTAATTTTTCCTTTCTTAAATAAAAAATAATTTTTTAAAAAAGAATCAAGGTGAAATACTCAGGTCTCTACCTGGAAGGGGGAAACTTCACAACTGATGGACCAGAGCTATAGATACTCCCTTCCTACTTATCTCCCTCCCCCCTCTAAATTTCTCTATGTCCTATCAAGTAAAAAGGAATAGTAAGGGAAAATTGCCACTGGAAGCAACTGATTTGTAGTGCAGGCACTGAACCCCAGTGACAACCATGGCAGCAACAAACATCTTCAATGATTTAAGTCCAGCCTGGAACTACATCAAACTTCACAGGCAGAGAAAACACTGCCAAAACAGAGAGAAGCTCTACAGAATGTAAGGAGGTCCTTATATGCCATACATCAAACATAGGGTTAATAATCAAAATACATTAATAATTCACAAAATGCAACAAATAAAAATCTCTATTTAAAAATGGGGAAAGGGCATGGCCAGAATCTTTATCAAAGAAGAGACCTATAAGGCTAATAGACATATGAAAAAATACATAAAATCACTGATTATCAGAGAAATGCAAATAAATACAAAAATGCTATGTCTATCACATCACACTTATACAAATGCTACACATTAAAAAATAGAAACAGTAGGTGTTGACAAAGATGTGAGGTAAAAGAAACCATTCTATACACTGATAGTAATATATATTGGCCCAACTCTTGTGGAAAACATTCTGGAGACTTCTCAAAACAATAGAAATTGATTAAACTTATATCCTGGAAATACTTCTACTAAGGATATATCCAAGGGACGCTTAAGCAAAGATTATTAAAGTCATATACCCCTAGAAATATACTCAAAATAGACATCTTAGCTTCATTCCAGTTTAAGTTACTTATTCTCATCTGCTCTATTCTTACTGTTTGATTGCTGTTTATTAAATACCTTATCCTTTGTTATATCTTACCACCCTTTCAGCCACCAAGTTGCAGATGCAACTATGATTCCATCCTGACCTCCCTGGGCAGATGACCTTGCCAAAGAGCCTGGGAATCTCATCTCTCCAGAGCTCTATCCCAATATGGAAAGATGGAAAAAGGCTGGGTTGTGAATTGACCTGCTAGTGCCCATGTACAGCAGAGAAGCAATGAGAGGATCCAGGACTACCATCTTCTGCACCTCCAAAAATAATTTTATTCCATACTTCTGGAGGAAGGGGGTGATAGAAGAAGATGACTGCAGGGCTTTGAACCTTGTGTTATCAGTAACCTTTGTTTTTTTATCATTGGAAGGAAAGATAGTCTAGAAAACACTAGAGGAAATCAGTCACTGCTTATCTGTGAGAGAAGAGGAAATAGGAAAAAAAACTTTGAAGTAGTAATAGGCGTAAGTGTGACATAGGAACTGAAGGTAGGATGGTAGAATTGGATAAAATGGGCAAAAATTAAATATAGAGATAAATACGGAGATGAATAGATGATATATAGGTAGGTAGGTAGATAGATAGATAGATAGACAGATAAATAGACAGAGAGATAGAAACATATAGTTAGCCCATATCTGTGACCTTGAGAAAACTATTACAGTTTCTTCTGATGGGGCAATGGAGACAACTCTAATATTGGGAACAGTGTAGAATTATACCCCTATTATGTTATAATTTTTTAAATCAATATTAAATCACTAATAGAAAATTAAATAAAAATTACCATCTTTTACCCACATTTTTCTATCTATCTGGTAGTTATAGGGTTGCACCAGTATTTTCAGTTTCAAATCCATATACTAGATAATTCTGTTACTTATTGTATGTGTAATGCTGTATTAATCTGCTTAACTTCACTGAACCCAATTGGCTCTATTTTCTAAGCATATGATAAACTAATCACTTCTTAGGTTAACTTGGATAGCTGAATGAAACAAATCATATAAATACATCTGAAACAATGCTTTGTACATAGTAGCCACTAAATCATAGACATCTCTATTTTGCATAATGACATTCCAAATTTACATTATACTCCACTGAATTTACAGAACGATCATATATATGTATATATATGTATATATGTATATATATATATATACTTATTTATTCTTCATATAAAACTAGTGAGGCAGATGGCATTTTGGTAGCTATTATTTTCAATAATTTTATTTTTAAAAATAGTTATGTGACAACCCAGTTTTCCCAGCACCATTTATTGAAGAGAGCCTCCTTTTTCCATTTAATCCTTTGGGACCCCTTATCAAAGATTAGATGCCCATAGGTGTTGGGATTTATTTCTGGGCTTTCAATTCTGTTCAACTGGTCTGTGTGCCTATTTTTGTTCCAGTACCATGCTGTTTTGATGATGATGGCTTTATAATATAGTTTAAGGTCTGAGAGTGTGATGACTACATTTCTGTTTCTTTTCCTCAAGATGGTTTTGGTAATTCTAGGTGTTATCATGTGCCAGATAAATGATTGTAGTGTTTGTTCTATTCTCTTTTTTTTTATTAATTTTTTATTTAAGAAAGGATTAATGAACAAAACCATAAGGTAGGAGGGATATAACTCCACACAATTCCCACCACCCAATCTCCATAACCCACCCCCTCCCATGATAGCTTTCCCATTCTCTATCCCTCTGGGAGCATGGACCCAGGGTCATTGAGGGTTGCAGAAGGTAGAAGGTCTGGCTTCTGTAATTGCTTCCCCGCTGAACATGGGCGTTGACTGGTCGGTCCATACTCCCAGTCTGCCTCTCTCTTTCCCTAGTAAGGTGTGTCTCTGGGGAAGCTGAGCTCCAGGACACATTGGTGGGATCTTCAATCCAGGGAAGCCTGGCCAGCATCCTGGTGACATCTGGAACCTGGTGATTGAAAAGAGAGTTAACATACGAAGCCAAACAAATTGTTGAGCAATCATGGATCCCAAGTTTGGAATAGTGGAGAGGAAGTGTTAGGGAGGTACTCACTGCAAACTCTAGTGTACTGCTTTCAGGTATATATTTTGCAGTAGTTTATGGATACGTATGAACATAAGCTCTCTCTCACAGAAACTGGTGTATATATAGGTTATGGGACTTTGTTAGAAAGTGAACCACCTGAGATGAAATTAGAGTGTACTATAAAAGGAAAGGTCTCACCCAAGTAATGAAGCTGAAGAGTTGTCATTCCACACGTGAAGTCTCTGGACACAGCCTGAGGTGAAGCATGTTGAGGTGGCAATCATTAAGTTGGTTAGGTTGTGATCGGCGGATGCAATATTATTTGGTATGGATTGGGAGACGCATACGGGAAAGTGGGCCCTATCCAAGGGTTCCAAGACTGGGGGAAGTAGGGGCTCTATAGTGGAGATGTGAAGTTCCTGCTGTCTTGGGGTTCAAAAAGACAATCGATAGTTAATGTTATCATCACATTATTTGGTAATTGGGTTAACTTTGAAAAGTCCTTTTGTTATGGTTTGCTGTACAGTATCCAGTATCTTATATATAGCTGTGCTATTGGATGCTTCTAATCCACTTGGTCTAGGCTTTTGAGAGAGTCCGCATGTCAAATACACAGCCTATATATTAAAAAGATTCAGTTTGTGTTTTGAGAAACTTTGAGACATACAACTGATTTTCCCCCTCTCATATTAATTAACTACTGATTTATATGTCTACATTTTGCTAGGAGTGTACATAAACACCATTCCCACCACCAAAAGACTGTGACCCATCCCTCCCACCCACTCCCACCCCCCACTGGCCCAGGAAGCTGCATGTCTACCCCTCACCACAGGGTTTTTACTTTGGTGCCCTACTTACAATTTGGTCAGGTCCTGCTTTTAATTTCCCTTTCAGATCTTCTTAGTCAGATTCTGTTGATGAGTGGGATTACCCCATACTCTTCTTTATCTTTCTGACTTAGTTCACTTAACATAATTCCTTCTAGTTCTGTCAAAGATGAGTCAGAGAAGGTGGGTTCATTGTTCTTGATAGCTGCATAGTATTCCATTGTGTATATATACCACAGCTTTCTCAGCCACTCATCTGTTGTTGGGCACCTGAGTTGCTTCCAGGTTTTAGCTATTATGAATTGTGCTGCTATGAACATAGGAGTACACACCTCTTTTTTCGTTGGGTGTTATGGAGTCCTTGGGGTATAACCACAGGAGAGGAATTACTGGATCATATAGAAGGTCCATGTCTAGCCTTCTGAGACTTTTCCAGACATCTCTCCACAGACGCTGTGCCAATTTACATTCCCACCAGCAATGTAAAAGGGTTCCTCTGTCCCCAAAACCTCTCCAGCATTTGTTGCTGCTGTCCTTTTTGATGTATGCCATTCTTACAGGAGTGAGGTGATATCTTAGTTTTGTCTTAATTTGCATTTCTCTGACAATCAGTGACCTAGAGCAGTTTTTCATATGTTTGTTAGCCTTTTGGATCTCCTCTGAGGTGAATGTTTTGTTCATATCTTCTGCCCCTTTAGGATGGGGTAATTTGTTTTTTGGTGCTAAGTTTGCTGAGCTCTTTATATATTTTGGTGATTAGTTTCTTGTCTGATGTCTGGCATGTGAAGATCTTCTCCCATTCTGTGAGCAGTCTCTCTGTTTGTTTAATAGTTTCTTTGGATGTGCAGAAGCTTTTCAATTTGATGTAGTCCCATTGGTTTCTTTCTGCTTTAGTCTTCCTTGCAATTGGGTTTGATTCATCAAAGATGTCCTTGAGGTGTAGGTGGGAAAGTGTTTTACCAATGTTTTCCTCTAAGTAATTGATTGTTTCTGGTCTGACATCTATGTCTTTGATCCATTTGGAGTTGATTTTTGTTTCTGGTGAGATATAGTGGTTCAATTTCATTCTTCTGCATGTGACAACCCAGTTTTCCCAGCACCATTTATTGAAGAGAGCCTCCTTTTCCCATTTAATCCTTTGGGGCCCCTTATCAAAGATTAGATGCCCATATGTGTTGGGATTTATTTCTGGGCTTTCAATTCTGTTCCACTGGTCTGTGTGCCTATTTTTGTTCCAGTACCATGCAGTTTTGATGATGATGGCTTTATAATATAGTTTAAAGTCTGGGAGTGTGATGCCTCCATTTCTGTTTCTTTTCCTCAAGATGGTTTTAGCAATTCAAGGTGTTTTCAGGTTCCAGATAAATGATTGTAGTGGTTTTTTTAGACCAAGTAGATTAGAAGCATCCAATAGCACAGCTACATGCAAGATACTGGATACTGTACAGCAAACCCTAACAAAAGGATTTTTCAAAGTTAACCCAATTACCAAATAATGTGATGTTAACATTAACTATCCATTGTCGTTTTGAACCCTAAGACAGCAGGAACCTCACATCTCCACTATAGAGCCCCTACTTCCCCCAGTCCTGGAACCTTTTTATAGGGCTCACTTTCCCGTATGCCTCTCCCAATCCATACCAAATAATATTGCATCCGCCGATCACAACCTAGCCAACGCAACGATTGCCACCTCAACATGCTTCACCTCAGGCTGTGTCCAGAGACTTCACGTGTGGAATGACAACCCTTCAGCTTCATTACTCAGGTGAGAACTTTCCTTTTATAGTACTCTAATTTCATCTCAGGTGGTTCACTTTCTAACAAAGTCCCATAACCTAGATATACACCAGTTTCTGTGAGAGAGAGCTTATGTTCATACGTATCCATAAACTACTGCAAAATATATACCTGAAAGCAGAAGTACACTAGAGTTTGCAGTGAGTACCTCCCTAACACTTCCTCTCCACTATTCCAATCTTTGGGCCCATGATTCTTCAACAACTTGTTTGGCCTGGTATGTTAACTCTCTTTTCAATCACCAGGTTCCAGATGTCACCAGGATGCTGGCCAAGCTTCCCTGGATTGAAGATCCCATCAATGTGTCCTAGAGCTCAGCTTCCCCAGAGACACACCCTACTAGGGAAAGTGAGAGGCAGACTGGGAGTATGGACCGACCAGTCAACGCCCATATTCAGCGGGGAAGCAGTTACAGAAGTCAGACCTTCTACCTTCTGCAACCCTCAATGACCCTGGGTCCATGCTCCCAGAGGGATAGAGAATGGGAAAGCTATCAAGGGAGGGGGTGCGTTATGGAGATTGGGTGGTGGGAATTGTGTGGAGTTATATCCCTCCTACCTTATGGTTTTGTTCATTAATCCTTTCTTAAATAAAATTTTAAAAAAGTGTTATGTGTTTGCCATTATCATCCTTTACACACAATCGCTAGTTTTTATTCATAATATGATCCTTTTTCCTGTTTTTTTTTTTTCTATGCAGAATAATTCTCTTTGCTACATAATTTCAAAACCCAGGGCCAATGTCTACATCTTTCTAAATAAATATTTCTATTTCTGTGGCCATTTATCCCTTTCTTTGTAGAAAACAGATAGAAGATGTATGTTGAGAGTAACTATTTAAAGGGCACTATTATATTTCTACTTTTAGATATGAACTTTTGAGCTTTTATTACCTGTGACCTTTTGTTTGGTGGAAGGATATCTTCTGTTTTTGTTAACAATTCTTCATCCTGTGTGTCCAGCTGATTGTTGATGTGTAAATGTGACACTTACTGAGTCCAGGCTGGACTTACAACTTAGGTAAGGACATTGAAAATGACAGTTATAAAATAGTTAAATACACTGTTGCCAGGATAACATACACTGGAGAAACAAACCCTTCTGGTGTGGAAAATTAGGGTTCTTTTCTGGTCAACAAAAATGTATGACCCAGTGACCATGAGGGTAAAGGAATGGAATCACTCAGCATCTCTTGACAGTACTGGTACTTAGTTTTTCAGATTCATCCTGAAGACACTGAGCATAGAAACAACCATGATGGCAATAAAAGACAAACTAAAATGAAATGCAATTTGAATAATTTTAAGTTAGTTATGATAATGATATATAGAAAACAAACATGAAAGACAATTTCAGATTACTGCTCTCATTGTACAAAATAAACAATTTTATTTTTGTATTTATTCCACTCATTAAGATATTTTCTTCTCTTTAGATATCTGTGT
This sequence comes from Erinaceus europaeus, assembly GCF_950295315.1. NCBI lineage: Eukaryota > Metazoa > Chordata > Mammalia > Eulipotyphla > Erinaceidae > Erinaceus > Erinaceus europaeus. Next base: position 31,816,192 of record NC_080185.1, read on the forward strand.
ATGTAAGTATACACATATGAATCAATACAAATAAAACATACTGTGTACAATGCTCTGATAACTGTTTTCATTCTAACACTTTTTATATGTACTTTCATGTAAATTGTCACAATTCTAGGTGCATTATAATAATTTGTAGTGGTAATACATAGCGTGGATGAAGCATATTTTAATTTATTAGTACTGGAATAGAGAGCTATTTGACTCCAAAACTTTTATTTTTCCCACAAAAGAGATGTATAAATTGTTATGTAGTTAAAGGATTCTAAGATTCTAGGTCACATTATATTGGTCAAAATAACAATATCAAGAAAAAGCCAGGTAGTGGCACACTTGGTTTATTGCACAGGTCTCAATGCACCAAGGACTCAAGTTCAAGTTCCTAGCTGCCACTGTAGGAGGCCTTCCTTACCTCTCACTTCCATCTCAGTTTCTTTCTCTGTCTATAACCAATAAATAAATAATACAAAATAAATAAAATAAAATATTATAAAGACAGTGTTAAAGATTGGCTATTGAATTTCAAGTCAAGTATGTATGTCAAAAATAATGGATGACTTCTGAAAATAAAGGAATGGTTTAAAAATTAAAAAGATCACTGGACTAGAAATTTGAAGGCCAGCACCATTCAGATGTGATGGTCAGAGTTGCATGACCTATCAGACTTCATCAATTAACACAGGTAGACTTACAGAAAAGAAGAGGTTATAGTCATATAGCCTTTCTAAATTCTATTTAAAGTAATTTTTTATTTTAGTGAGAGTTAAGACCAAATATATATTGAATTGATAAATTTTATTTATATTATAGTGCCTCTTATAAGTAAATTCCAGAGCAAATACCTAAACGGAATATATGGAAATGGAAAATATGTATTTCTGTGAAATAGAATATCTGTTAGTTTTATTTTTGAATGTTAGCATTATTTTAGCAAGGAAATGCTAGTTTACAAGGTTGTTGTCACATGTGTACATTCCCCCAAGACAGCTGTCAGAGAACCTCACCCTCCAACAAATCATCATCATTTTCCACTATAAAGCATTGAACCCATAACTCTACTTTTTATTACTTTGGATAGAGACAGAAAAACTGAGAAGGAGAGGGGTAGGGGTAGGGGTAGGGGTAGGGGTAGGGGTAGGGGTAGGGGTAGGGGTAGGGGTAGGGGTAGGGGTAGGGGGAGTGGAGTGGGGGGAGGGGGAGGGGAGTGGGGAGAGGGGAGGGGAAGGGGGAGGGGAGGGAGAGAGGGAGAGAGGGAGAGAGGGAGAGAGAGAGAGAGAGAGAGAGAGAGAGAGAGAGAGAAGTAAATTTTCCCCTCCTGCATGTAGGGACCAGTGTCAGTCAAAGTTCAGGGCACCAGTATGCCAGGCTAACTTCTCTGCAGGAGACAGAGGATCAGGGACACATGGCTGAGCAGAGAAGCAGTTATTTCTTTTTTTAAAATTCTTTTTAAAAAATATTTTATTTTATTTATTTATTCCTTTTTGTTGCCCTTGTTTTATTGTTGTAGTTATTATTGTTGTTGTCGTCGTTGTTGGATAGGACAGAGAGAAATGGAGAGAGGAGGGGAAGACAGAGAGAAGGAGAGAAAGATAGACACCTGCAGACCTGCTTCACCGCCTGTGAAGCGACTCCCCTGCAGGTGGGGAGCTGGGGTGGGATCCTTATGCGGGTCCTTGTGCTTTGTGCCACCTGCGCTTAACAGCCCGACTCCCCCAGTTATTTCTTTATTCACTAGAGGTTCAAAAAACTAATCTAATCTAATCTAATCTAATCTAATCTAATCTAATCACAACCCAATTCTGTCCTGCGTCTTTCTCCTCTGGAGGAAAAGTCAGGAACCAAGGAAGTATATAGGTTAGGGGGCGGGGAGAAGGAAGAAGCACAAACTAGCAAGGACTAAACCAAAATCTCCCGGAGGCAGGGGGAGTGAGACCAAACCAATGTAACAGAATGACCATGTAAATAGACCACAATGTCAAGTAATGTAACAAAGGATCCCAGAAGCAGAACTAGAAGCATACCAACAGACCGGGAGGTAGAACCCAGATCCTTGCACACTGTAATGTGTGGTCAACCAGGTAACTATTCAAGTTCATTTTTATCTTTCTGTATTATTTTGTTCAACATGATTCTCTACAGTTCTTAAATATTGTAGCAAAACAGAAGATTTTACAGTTTACTGCAACTGTGTAGTAAATATTCAAATGTGTAAATATCACCATTTTTTTAACCACTCCTATGTTGTTGAACACTTGAGCTGTTGCCAAATTTTGACTATTACAAATAGCACTTCATGAACATAGGCATGCAGAGATCTCTTTGTATACTTGTTTTTGTATTCTTTGTATGATAAATTGCATAACCCATGGTAGGCACATTATAATCTTTTAAACAATTCCCAAACTATTTTCCAAAGGGGCTGTATTCCCACCAATAATGTAGGAGGTGCCCTTTCCCTCTCATATCTTTAGCAGAACTTGTATCTTTCCTTATTAATGACTTACATTCTCATAATTATGAGGTATCATTTATTTGTTGCCTGGTTTGCATTTATTTATAGTTAGTAATTTTGAGCATTTTTTCATGTTTGTTGGTTATCTGGATATCTTAGTTGCTGAAAATCCTGTTCAGATTTTATCCCATTTTTTTCTTATTCTAGCTGAGTTTGTTGACTCCTTTACATGTATTAGTTATTGTCCATTTATTTAATTTTTGTACATATTTTATTTCATTTGATAGAGTGTCTTCCTATTTTGGTGATGGCTTCCTTTGTTGTGCAGAGATTTTCTGTTTGATGTAATTCCATTGAGTTATTTGTTTTTGTTATTGAACTAAAGACTGAGTACACTGCCAGAGTAGACATCATGCCATGCTCTGTCTATGATTTTCTATGTCTTTCATGGTTTTTGGTCTACATCCAAGTCTTTGGTCCATTTTGTATTGATGTTTGTGCATAGTGAAATTTGGTGGACTCATTTTATTCAGCACATGTAGATACCCAGTTTTCCTAGTACTGTTTATTGAAAAGACTTTGATAACCAAGATATATAAAATGCTCAATGGTTCCAGTAACAACAAACAACCCATTGATAAAGTGGGAAATGGGCATGAACAGAATTTTCACTAAAGAGGATATTTAGATGGGCACCAGCGTAATAAAAATGCTCTAAGTAGTTGATTAGTAGAGAAATGCAAATAAAGACAGGAATAAAATACCACTTAATAGTTTATTATTGAATAGAGACAGAGAGGAATTGGAGAGGGACAGAGAGATACCTGCAACCATACTTTACTACTTATGAAACTTTCCCCCTGCTGGAGGGGACCAGGGTCTTGAACCTGCATCACTGAGCACTATAATATGTTCGTTTAACCAGGTGTGCACCACCCAGACCCATGAGATACCTCTTTACATCTGTGAGAATATCTTACATCAGAAATGACAGAAACAAGTGTTTTCAAAGATGTTGAGGAAAACGAGACTTCTACACTTTTGTTGGGTATGTAAATTTGTTTAACTCCTGCAAGAAACAGTCTGGACAGATTTTTCAGAACATTAGAAATGGATTTATGCTAGGACCCAGCAATAAATTTCCATGAATCTATCTGAAGAAGGGATAAGCACATGGTGCACTGAACTACTAAGTGCAGGATGGACTGTATTCTGGTGCAAAGCTGGGATGATAACCTTAGCTTCTGGATTTAGCCTTGGCTCAAGACTTCTGTGTTTTGCGTCTCAAAGCCCATGTTGCGGTTGGTACTTTCTTCACCCCTTACCTGTAATAATGTACAATGTAATGCTGACACTGAGCTTTTCATGCTGACTTAGCTAACTGCTGTACGTGTCTGAACTGATTGTATCAGCCAATAAGATAAAATGCTCTTCTGGAAACAATAAGAGTGGGCTTGCTCTCACTCACTCCACTAAAGTTGGATCTGTATGCTTTCTTCCAGCTGGGGATCTCACCTTCTCAATCCACCCTTCAGCCAGCAAAGGTTAATGCTTGGAACACATATCCAAATAGATTTGTGTATACCTATGAACAGGGCAGAAATGTTCATAGTGCCTTAGACATGAGGACAACCCAGACACCCAATGGCAGATGAATTGTTAGAATATTGTAGTATATATACACAATGTGTTATGCTATTCAGCTACTAAAATGACAGAACTATCTCCACTGACATACCATGATTGAAACTTGGAAAAATGTGCTGAATGAGAACAAAAGGAGGATTAGTAGCAGATTGTCTTACTGATAGTTAGAACTTAACAAATAAAGAGGGAAAGGCAAAACACAAGATGAAACTTGGACTATATGTGGTCTATTGCTTCAAGGCTCAGAATATGGGAGCAAGGGGTTGGGGATAAGAAAACATTGATGTCCCAATTCACAATTATGGAGGAGGATCTGAATTAGTGTTGGGATTGCTGAGCAGATATATATCATGAAAAGATGAGAAATTGTACCCATGTGACAATATCTTTCTTATACATCATTTTCCCTAATTAAGCATTTGTAAAAAGAAAAGTGCTTTCTTCATGTAGTACCATTGCTCTATCGTAAATTAACTGTCCATATATGTAAAGGTTTATTTCTGAACTCTACTCCATTGATCTATGTGTCCTTTTCTATGCTCTTTTCAGCATAATTATTTTTAAATTAAATTGAATTATTTTATTAGCTAGAGAGAAATTGAGAGAGGAGGGGAGATAGAGAGGGAAAGAGACAGAGAGAGAGAGACCTGTAGCCCTTTTTCACCACTCATGAAGCTTTCCCCCTGCAGGTAGTGGCCAGGGATCTGAACCTGGGTCCGTGTACACAGTAATATGTGCACTTAACCTTTCTTTTTATGTTCTATTATCATACAAATTTGATTATTGTAGGACTATAATTAATAAGTCAAGAAGTGTGATGCCTCAATTCTTACGATTTTCTCTCATGATTACTTGGGTTGTTCTGGGTCTTTTGTGGCTCCAAATAAGTTTTTGTAGCACTTGTTGTTGTTTACCATCAGAGATATCACTGGGGCTCAGTCACCACTCCAAGTGGCCATATTTTGTTTTCCTTTTTCTTATAAAGACAGACAATAGGGAGAGGTAGAAAAAAAGAGACACCTATAACACTGCTCCACCACTCATGAAGCTTCACACTGCAAATGTGATCATAGTAACATGTGTGCTTTACAGAGCATACTAGAGTCCAGCCCCACTTCTGTTGTATGTTTTAGAAGATGTTCACTGGAAATTTGAAAGAGCTTTCATGGAATCTGTATATTTCTTTAGGTAAGATGGTAATTTTTACAACTTAGATATAGACCGGGTCCCATGAGATAGGGCACATGTTTCCATTAGTTGGGGGAAAATATATACCTTAAAGTAAATGTACAATAGTCTACAGTAACTCAAAAATTACAGCAAGCCAAGTAGGAAGATCCAAAAATGACATCATAAAGTACTTAATCAAATAGTTTCTACTTAGACCTAGTTACCTTCCTCACCTACTCCCTATTTCACTTCTCTCAATCACTCTAAGTTCAATCATGTTAGCTAAAGTAAAACCATAAAAACTTCATAGGGACAAGAGACAGGCACACTTTAATGATAGCCCTTTTGGTTACTACCAGACCATCCCTTCATCCAGGGCCCTAGTCAGGGAATCCTGGGATTCCCACATAGATTTGATGGACCTAGGCCTCTACCAGATCCCTCTCTCCACTGTCACTGGTCATCTTCATCAGGAACATCATAAACCCTTTTGTGGGCCTCAACAGAATATTGCCCTCAATATAGAACAACAATGGTAGAGATTGCCCCACTCTCTGGGAGAGGGAGGTTGGGTCAACATACTCTGCCACTCGAAGAAGACTGGTCCTGCAATGAGTGCAACCTAGAATGTCCCTAGCTATGACCACAGAATGCAAGCTCAGACTAACAGAGATGCAGAGGTTACGTAGGCTCCTGTGCTACATATGAATAGACATGGGTCAGACATGTCATCTTTTTATGGAGTGTTGAATCTCCTTTAAAAAATTTTGTTAAAGATCTTAGCATCTATTTCATCAGAGATTTTAGCCTATAATTTTGTTTTGTTTCATTTTGTTTTATTATGTTTTTGCCAGCATTTTGGAATCAGGTTCATGTTGTTTTCATATAAAGACTTAGGGGCTATTGCTATTTCTACATGTTCAGTTTTATGGAAGAGATTAAAAAGTATATGTAGGGGCCAGGCGGTGGCACACCTGGTTAAGCGCACACATTACAGTGTGTAAGGACCCAGGTTCAAGCCCCTGGTCCCCACCTGCAGGGGAAAAGCTTCACAAGTGGGGAAGCAGGGCTGCAAGTGTTTCTCTCTCTCTCTCCCTTTCTATCTCCCCTTCCCCTCTCTATTTCTCTACATCTCTAATAATAAAATAAAAATTAAAAAAAAAATTAAAAAAAAAAAGTATATGTAAAGTGTCCTTTGTGAAAGTTTGATCAAACTGATGGTGAAACCATGTGGTCAATCACCTTTGAATTGGAGAAAACTTTTGATTACTGCTTTAATTTCCTTGATTGTAATTGTTCCATTCATGCTTTTTGATTGCTTTTGATTCATTCTTTGGACATTAAATAATTCTAAGAATCCTAACATCTCTCCTTGAATCCAGAATTTAGTAGCTTGTAGTTTTTCACAGAAATCCCTCATGATCCTTTGAATTTCTTCAGTATCCACTATTATTCTATTATTTCTCTCCTTTCATTCACAAAATTACTTATGAACCTTTTTTGTTTGTTTTTTTTCCTTTAAAGTCTTATTTAGTAAATTTGTAAATTATATTAATACCTTTGTAGATCCAGCTCCTTATTTCCAGTCTTTTGTAGTTTTTGTTTGTTTTCAATGTAATTTACAGTATTTATGTTAAAATATTTTTTGTTATTTTCCTCTACCTACTTACTACAAGTTTCCTTTATTCTTCTTTTAGGTGCTTCAAATGTTAAACTATATTACTTATATGACTGCTTTTTGTTCCTTGATATGTATCTGTATTATTATGAGTTTCCCCCTTTTTACTACTCTTGTGGTGCCCCGTATAATCGAATAGATTGTGTCTTCAGTAGTGTTTGTTTCTAGAAAAACAATTTAGTTTCCATGTTGATTTCCTCCATGGCCCAAAAAGACATTTGGAAGTATATTGCTGAGTATATATATTTGGGTTTCTCAAATTTTCTTTTTGTTATTGATTACTAGCTGATTTCCACTGTGAACTGAAAAGATTCTTGCAATTAAATGCTCTTAAAATTATCAATACTGTCTCTGTGGTCCAGAATATGGGTCTATCTTTGAGAATGTTGAAAAACTATGTAGATTTCTTGTAGGTCCACCTATACATATCCTTGTTTAAAACTTTTGTTTCCTTATTCATTTTCTACATGGCTGATCTGTCTATTTAGGAGAGTGGGATATTAAAATCCCCTACTACTGTTGTTTTGTTATTAATATATCTGTTCAGTTCTATGAATAATCCTCTATTAATAGGAATACAGTTAGTCCTTATCTAGTGATTAGGAACACAATCAGTAAACAACTTTGTCAGTAAATTAGGAACTATCCTGTACCAGTATTTAATTCATAGTTTATTATAATAATAGTGAATTTGTCAACATATTTTGGTAGTATAATGTCACCTTTATATCACTTATAGCATTTTACTGTGGTTTACTTATTCAGTATTTTAATATGTGCTGTAGTCTACTAAATAGTAGAAAAAAGTAATTTTTATTGGGGGGGTGCATAAAATAAAGTGCAGAAAACTAGACAACAAATACTAATAGATGAATATGATTTGTCCCTGCCTTCTTTTGTGGCCCACTGTCTTATTATTATCTTTCACTTAGCTTATATTTGGTATGCCAATTTAAGTGGATATCCTGTATAAAGCAAATATTTGGGCTGTGGGCTATGTTTCCTGATTCGCTGTGTGACTATGTCCCTTTTTAAAGGGTGAATTTAGTCCATTGACATACTGTGAAATTATGGATTTAGGAGCTTTCATGATCATTATATTAAAAATTAGCATTGAATATTAATGCAGCTTTTCCTTAATATGAATCAATTTAGAACTTTACATAGAGTACATCTAGTTGTGGTAAATTCTTCAAACTCTTGCTTGTCTGAGAAGCTGTTTATCCCTCCACCTTGTCTAAAAGAAATCAGTAGGTTTGGATATTATTGGTTGAAAGCCTTGCTTGATAGATACTCTCTGTAAATATCCCACCATTGCCTACTGGCATTTAGTTTCTGTATTAAAATATGCTGACAATATTAAAATAATTCAAGACATGTAACTCTTTGTTTCTCTTTTAATTCCCTCAGGATACTTTTGTTATTCTTTGTTTTTGTCATAATAATTGATATCCCTAGGTGTATGTTTTTTTTAAATCAATGTTAGATGATAGTTTAAAACATTCATATCTACATTATATATATATATATATATATATATATATATATATATATTTCAGTTTAGGGAAACTCTAAGATATCTTATCCAGTAAGTACTCTCCTCCTGATACTTAGGATGCCTAAATTGTTCCTTGTAATGTTGCATAAATCATCAGTTATTTTCATTGTATTTCTTTTTTTATACTTATTTATTCCCTTTTGTTGCCCTTGTTGTTTTATTGTTGTAGTTATTATTGTTGTTGTCATCGTTGTTGGATAGGACAGAGAGAAGTGGAGAGAGGAGGGGAAGACAGAGAGGGGTAGAGAAAGATAGACACCTGCAGACCTGCTTCACTGTCTGTGAAGCGACTCCTCTGCAGGTGGGGCCAGGGGCTTGAACTGGGATCTTTGTGCTGGTCCTTGCACTTTGCACCATGTGTGCTTAACCCGCTGCGCTACCGCCCAACTCCCCTTTTGTTTTTTCTTATCCAGTATTGGTCTCTGACTCATCTTCAAGCCTATTCATTTTATTTTCAGCTTCAATCATTACGCTTTTGAGTCCTTCTTCTGTATTCATTATTTCAACTATTGTGACACTCATTATTGCCATTAATAATTTTGTTGTTGTTTTGTTTTATTCTTTTTTTCCAGAGTACTGATAAGCTTTGTCTTAGGTGATGCTTAGGATTGAATCAGCAACCTCTAGGTCTCATATATAAAAATATTTTGCCTAACTATTAAACTATGTCCCTGTCCTCTTTTATGACCTTTAACTTGGTTACAATGGACTATATTTCCTTACTTTCTGTATATATATATAATATTATTTCTCTTATAGTTTTTTCCTGTTCTTTCTTTCATTCTTTCTAATTTTAAAAATATATATATTTATTGATTTAATATTGATTGAAAAGTCCATAGGATAAGAGGGGTACAATTCTGCAGAGTTCTCATCAGAAGAGTTCTGTATCCTATCTTTCCATTGGAAGCTTTCCTGTTCTTCATCCCCCTGGGAGCAAGGGCCCAGGATCATTATAGGGTGCAGAAGGTGGAAGGTCTGACTTCTATAATTGCTTCTCTGCTGGACATGGGCATTGGCAGGTCAAGTCATACTTCCAGCCTGTTTCTATGTTCCCTAGTGGAGTAAGGATCTAGAAAGGTGAGGTTCATCTGTCCAGTGAAGTCAGGTTAGTGTCATGGTAGCATCTGCAACTTGGTGGCTGAAAAAGCATATAATGCTACTGGAAAATTGACGTATGCTTATCTCAAATTTGCTGATAAATACAATTATTTTTCCTTATACTTTGGGATCTCCTGTTTCATTCTTATGAGAACCATTTCTAGCATTTTGATATTCTGGGATCAGGAATTCACTTCCTCTTTCCTGGGCAAGATTCTCCTTCTTGTATTACCACAGGACCTGCTATCTCATACTGAAATCTTACTGCTAGTATGTTGTTATTTTTTTCTCAGTTTACTCTTCTTATACTTTCCCAGGTTGATGGTTTCTTCATTTACTTGGTTGTTGGGGTCTTTTACTGAGTTGCATGTGGTAATCTATGCAAATTTGTTGAAGATTCTGTTATTGACCAGTTCAGACATCTAGATTAGACTAGCAGTGGTGCATGCTTAGTGCTATACTATTTTTACTATATATGTGTTTCAGAAAGCAAGCTTTGTGTCTGACATATGGAGATTTCATTTTATTTATATATGTTTTATTTATTTGATTGCCACCAGGATTATCACTGAAGTTTAGTGCCTATACTATGAATCCTCTGTTCCTGGGACGGGGGAAGTTCAGGTCCTGGAACAGGTTAGCAGAGAACATTGTGGGAGTTGTATTGTTATATTGAAAACTAAGAAATGCTATACATGTACAAACTATTGTATTTACTGTCTGGAAAACATTAATCCTCTAATAAAGAAATAAAAATTTTTTAAAAACTAAAAAAAAAAAAAAAAGATTTGTGGGCAAGGAAAAAAAAGAAAAAGATTTGTGAGAGCACTGTAAGAATTCCAATCTGGAACAACCATGCTAGAGATCTGATGTATGCATTACAGTATCAATAGAGTCCAGTATAGGAAACGTTAGTTATCAACTATAGTAAATTTGTTTCCCTTCCCTTCCCTTTCTCTCTCTCTCTTTCTCCCCCCCCCCCTCTCTTTCTCCTCTTATTTTTCTGCTAGGGCCACTAGGGTTTATCACTGGGACTTAGTGTCTGCATGACTCTATCATTCCTGTTTGCCATTTTCCTTTCTTCTTCTTACTATTATTATTATTATTGATAGGCAGTGAGACAGAGGGGGTAAAAGGAGAGAGAGAGAGAGAAAGAGAGAGGAGCATATCTGATTTACAGCTTGATTTTTTCCCTATAGGTGGGAACCAGAAACTTGGGTGTTCTATCATGATTATTTTTTTCTTAACAAAAGAGAAACACCCTGGAAAAGAAGATATAAAACAGGAAAAAAAATTACAAGAGAAGAGAGATCCCAAGTGTTGAATAGAGGAAGATAACTGAGAAAGGCTTCAGTAGGTGATGATCTCAGGAGTATAAAATCTTAGCAGTTGAAAACAGTCTGAGAATACTAGGATTCTTTGTAAAAAGAAATATTAACTTGTTCACTATTTTATCTCCAGGGCCAACCCTATAACTTACTTATTTTTTAGAAACTCTCAGTTGGTAATTGTAGAACACATATATTATATATATATATTCTACAATTAATGCATATATTAATATACAATAATATATAACAATTAATTTTATCATACATGAAACTTATAAATTCATAACACGTTATTACAACAATCTTCATACAGATTGGATTATACAGATTGGATTTAATGCCTTGAACACCCAGTGACTGAGGTTTCAGCTGGATCTTAGAACCCTTTTTAATTATACTAGTAATTCAGTTTTGATTTTTAAAAATATTTATTTATGTATTTATTTATGAGAAATGATAGGATAGATACAATCAACCACGCATCACTCTGCTACATGTGCTCCCAGAGATTGAACTCAGGACCTCATGCTTGAGAGTCTGGTGCCTTATCCACTGTGCCACCTCCCAGACCACTTCAATTTTGTTTTTAATGGAATTATGTCAAATAAAATAAGATTTATGACATAGATGCAGATAATCATTTGATATAAGGTTAATTTTGAAAAACAAACGTTTTATTTTTAGGTTGTTTTGCTAAATACATACTGGCAAGTGTGAAAAGGGGTTCAGTGTCAAAAAACTCCCCCAGGAATGAAATCACTAGATAATTCAGCCCAGCATTAGAGAATATTGAAGCATAGCAGTATGACAGGGCTATGAAACATATGGTGCCCCATGAGAGAAGTCTTGATTCCTAGTCCCTTTTATTTTGACTGTCTGTGTAGGTTTGGGATTTTTTTTTTTTTTTTGAGTTTCAATTGTTCTATCAGCAAAGTGGGATTTACTTTCACCTGCAATAAGGCAAGCAGCTGGAGCAGATGCTCTCCTGAGAACAGTTTGCAATTTAAGACTCAAGATTGTAATCTTTCCTCTTTGGTTTCCCTTTTTCCTCTATGGACCCTTCATTCATGAATTTATCTAAGCCTTTTGGAACTGATTTATACTCTGGCCCAAAGGGTAATGAGTTTCACTGACATTCTAATTCACTTTTCTTTAAAACTAACTCTTTTAAAAAAATTACAGGACTGTGGAGTGAGACTAGTATTCTAAGACTTAGTCCAATTTGTCCAGTTCCTTGGTGACACTAACTCCCAGGCTGATCTGAACACCAGAAATACAAGAGAGTAATGTGGGTAAAGCACAACTAAATCTAAGTCCTAGCATCATTTATTTCCTATATTGTTTTCATTTGCAATTTGTGAACTATTTTCCTTGTGCATATCAAGTTAGCTCTTCCAATCTTTAGCATAATAAAATTAATTTATTTTCATTTATGCCATATAAATTGCACATCTCAGAGCTGAATATTTGTTATAATTCTTAATTACATTATATATTTTGACAATCAACACAACTTAGATACCAGTAGTATTGTATAACATGAAAGGGTGAAACTTAATCACAGTGGAGGGAAATATTATGCTATAAAGCTTATTTTTAATCTAGGAAAAAAATAACTTGTCCACAGCACATATAAATTATTGGAATACTTAGCTGAGCAGCATCACTTATTTGACGTACAGGAACTAACTCTGTATCTCATGACAATATTATTTTACAAATCTAATGATTTTTTGAGACAGAAGATAATATGTAGCTTTTAAGTTGAATTGCTTTTAAAATAGATTTTCTTTCATATTTCAATAATTCTGAACAGTGAGAAAATCTATATTAATGGATCTTAAATAGTGATCCTATATCTAAAATAGTGTTACCTCAGATCTTAACATGTTCAGACTGGAATTCTAAATGCTTTATTTTGTATATAGAAACAGCCAATTCCTAGACAAGTAACTCTGAAGTCACAATATCTGACAAAAAGGCATCTGTACCACCCCTAGGTTCTTTTCAGTTTTTTCACTAGCCAGAGTGGAATCATTTGTAACTGATTTAGGGGCAAACGGAAGGCTTGGTTACAGGGCTTTGCGTACCTCAAAGGAGTTGACTGACTTCACTGTAGGCTAGAGTAGATATTATCCAGTTCAAAATCTTTTTCATAGTAATGAGAAGATCTATTTTTCTATTTCTCTTTTTATCTTTTTTATTTAAATAGAGTCAGATACAGAGGGAGGGAGAAAAAGACTGAAAGAGAGACAGAGAGAAGACAGAAAGAGACCACTTCACTGAAGATTTCTTCAGTGTGGCGGGGGCTAGACTGAAACCTAGACCACACATATGGGAGAGCAGCATTCTATCCAGTTGAGTTTTCACTGGCCCTATTTTCTACTTCTCTTGGTATTTCTGCAAACATAGAAACACAGTAGCTACTTGGAAATTATCTGCCTTTTTTTTTTCTTTGCTCCTGTCACATTTAATTTCACAATCATTTTCCTGAAAATGAAGTTGGATAGAGCTGAGATGTGTTATATTTCATCTGTCACAACATATTGAAAAGAACTCTGTGCACAGATTGTATAACACCTTTAGATGGATTATATTTCCTTCCCTTAGATGGTGCTAATAAGGTATGAATGGAAAACATGATTATATAAGATGATTATTATCATATTGTATAAAGATCTGAAGTCACTTGAATGGTTTGGAATTAAAAACAGTTGTGTTCCCTTTGAAGTTCATATTGCTGCTACAGAGATGACAACTTATTTCTTTTATCTGTAATTGTATCAAGATATTTACCTTATTTTTTCTTCTTTATCCTCAGAATTTCTTTAACTACTGTAGTGCCCATGAATAAAAAGAAATCTTATATAGTACAAGTACTATAAAATATTGATTTTCCTCTCAGACAAAAATAGTCTTGCTCTTTTTTTTATTGGGAGGTTAATGGTTTACAGAACAGTTGTTGGCACATGGGCACAGTTTTCCATCTCATCAAGATAGGTGTCTGCAAAACACTTTCACCCTCAAGTATTCTTACTTTTTATTTGCACTATAGGGTGACTATAACCCGCTTGTGGCACCCAGACTAGGTAAATCATTGTTAAGATATTTATTTATTTATTGTGTGTGACATATTGATTAACTAGTCTTCTACTCCAGAAAACAGAATCATCATTGCAATTTTAAGTAGGGTGTACCTGTCCCAGGGAACATTCATAAAAAAATTATGGGGGCCAGGTGGTGGCGCACCTGGTTGAATGCACACACTAGAATGCACAAGGACCTAGGCTCAAGCTCCTGGTCCCCACCTGCAGGGGGAAAGCTTTGCTAGTGGCGAAGTGGGTTGTAGGTGTCTGTCTGTCTCTCTCCGTATCACTCCCCTCCCTCTCTATTTCTGACTGTTTCTATCCAATAAAAAATAATTTTAAAATGGTGTAGGTGGTTAGGGAGACAGCATAGCTCTAGTGTGCAGGACTTATATTGGAGAAGTACAAGTTTTATTCTTGAGCAACACCAATAACTAGAACTGAGTGATTGATGACCAAAAAAAATCTTGAAGGGCTTCTTTGATATATGATTTTATTATGACAGAAGTTAGTTATGACTAAATGCAATAAAATGATACTTTGCAAAATCTTTAAGCTTATGTACATACACACTGTAAAATCAGTGTTTTGATACTAAATATTGAATTTCCTTGTACAAGAAATTTTTGAAGACTTTAATCACTTGAGGTTAGGATTCTTTCTATGTTCTTATATGAGTTACTTTATTTGAAGCTGTCCAAGTACTTTCAATACTTGTTAAAATGCCCTGAGCTGTTTATTCTTGTTCTCTGCTCTTCCTTGAGCATTTTCTATATTAGGACTTTTATTATTTCCACATTTGAATAAATACTTGCTCTCAGATGGTTTTCCCATGTGTAGTATTTATCAGTTTTATTGTTAAAGAGCATTGGAGTCTCCCTGAAATGCATTCTATGTTGTACATATTACACTGGGAATGATTTCTCACATATCTCATGTGCCTGTTGGAAATTTATTACCCCTATGACTTTTCTGTGTTTTATGGAAATATACCTCAGTTCACACTGAACATAGAGCATGTTTTTTTTTAATTTTTATTTAAAAAATGGAAACCAGACAAAACCATTGGATAAGAGGAGTACAACTCCACATAATGCACACCACCTGGAATCTGTATCCCATTTCCTTTCCTGTTAGCTTTCCTATTCTTTAAACCCCTGGGACCCAGGATGGTCCCAGGATGGACCCAGGATCATTACGGGGTACAGAGGTAGAATATCTGGCCTCTGTAATTGCTTCCAAGATGAACATGGGCATTGACAGGTCTATTCATACTTCCAGACTGTCATTCTCTTTCCCTAGTGGGGCAGAACTCTGGGGAAGCAGGGCTCCAGGACATATTGGTGGGGTAGTATGCCCAGGGAAGTCCAGTTGGCCTCATGGTAGCATCTGGAACCTGGTGGATAAAAATGACTTAAGATATAAAGCAGAACAAACTGTTGACTAATCATGAACCTAAAGGTAAGAATATTAAAGATGAAGATTTGGGGTATCCATTTTGGAAGAAAGCTAGTAGGTATATATTAGGTATTTTCCCAAGGGCCCGTGACCCTACTAGTTTTTGCCTGTGCCTGACATTTAATATGTAGGTGACCTAAGCTACTCTCTGGGAGGTGATGGTGGTGTCATAATTGGAAAAAGTACTGGAAAGCTGGGTCAGGGAAGAAAGTAGTTCCCAAATATGGGAAAAATGTATAAGTACTGTTGACTGTAAATCCCATCGATTTGATCTGAGGCCCATAGTCAGCACAGGAGCCTATGTAACTTATGCATCTCTGTAGGTATAAGCTCACATTCCATGGTCACTGCTAGGAACATTCCAGGCTGTGCCAATTTCAGGATCTATCATCTTCGAGTGATAGGCAAAGTATGCTACCCATCTCCCTTTGGAGAATGAAACTCTCCCCACCCTTGTTGATCCACATTGAGGCCCAGGTCTGATAGGAGACCACAGTGGAGTTCATTATGTTGTTCCTGATAGAGATGACCAGTGACATTGACGAGAGTGATCTATTAGAGGTCTAGGCCCATCATGTCTGTGTGGGAATCCCAGGACTCCCTGCCTAGGGCCCCAGGTGATGGGGTGGCCTGGTAGTGACTGAAGAGTCATCATTAAAGTATGCCAATCTTTTGCCCTTATTCAGCTTTTTCAGTCCTTACTTTGACAAGATTATCTTTGAAGTGACTGAGGGAGGTGCATGAGAAGGTGGGTGAGGAGGGTATCTAGGTCTAAGTAGAAACTATTTGATTAGGTACTTTATGGTTTCTTTATATCAAAAGTACACAGTAGTTTGCAGTGAGTCAATAAATGTAGCAAGCAATAAGAAAGATCTAAAAAGAAGCAGTGTTTCAAATTCTCTACTTAATGTGGTCGAGAAACTAACTTTTAGACTTAATCAAAATTTGTAATAACTGATGTTTGGACACCATAGAATTTTATACTTAATGTCATTAAGCATTCCTCTCAAAAGTGTTTTATACATATTGTGATGTGTACTAAGCTTGATCTCAATGATACATAGAATTAGGCATGAATTCTGCTTTCTTGAGCCATAACTCCAGACTGATGAACAGATTCAAAATCTGTTGAAAAAGACAATATATGATATTCCATGAGTTTTTCCCACTTAAATATGGTTGCATTTGTAGTATTGAATATAATTAATGTGGTTTTGTGCATTTATTTGGCTAGTTTAATAGTCAAATTAGCCACTCCTTGGACAAAAATACCAGGCTAGGGTAGAGAGTATCTCTATCATTAGATTAAGATATTTGCATGGAATGCTTTATTAAAAGTTTAAGCACTTATACTTTAGTTAAATGCAGTCCTTACTTAATTGTATACTTAAGTGATGCTTCAGTTTTACTAAAAAAATATATAGGTAAATAGAATTTCATACCAACAATCTATTTAATGACATATATGCATTAGTAAACTTTAAATTCGTTAATGGGTATAGTGAAAGGATGCAGTCCTTGCATTTAGAAACTATATTCTTTGTGCCATTTTTATTGAAGTTTTAATGGCTTATGGTATATACAGTCTTTGGTATATAGACACTACTTCATATATCCCTTTGATAGGTCTCTGGGAGACACTCATCCCACCAAGCCATCCACATCTCCCCATTATATACCAGAACTCCAATGTCTCTTCATCCCATCCATTCCTTTTTTCCCCCCAGAGTTGTTTGATTTGGTGCAATACATCACAAGTTCAGTCCAAGAGAAACAGGAAAATTTAACACAATTTGATTACATTTAAATTCATTAAGACCTCATTGTAAAATGTTATAGAATGACCATATAGACAAACATGGGCATATAATATAAAAGTTACTGAAGAGTTCACATAAAACATTAATTTTATGAGCCCAGGCAGTGTCATACTCACTTGTGTACATATCACCAATCACAAGGACTTGGGTCCGAGCCCCTACTCCTTACCTGCAGGGGGGCTTCATAATCAGTGAAGCAGCAGAAATGCAGATATCTATCTTTTCCTTTCCCTCTCTATCCCCCCTCCTCTCTCAGTTTACCTTTGATCTATCAAATCAAATAGGAAGGGTGAAAAAAAAAGAGGGGGGTTACCAACAGGAGCAGTGGTTTACAATGCCAGCACTGAGCCCTAGCTATAACCTTGGAGGCAAAAAATAAAACGTAAATTTATATGTAATTCAAATGAATTGGTACAAAAATCCAGCAGACATTCCAGGGAAAAGTAGAATCATGAGTAAAGAGGATGTACAGTAAAAAATTCAAGTAGTTCAATGTCTGGATAGCTTGAGAGTGCTTCTTCCTGAGCAAGTGCTCTCTGGGTTGGAGAGAACTCAACTGGAGCCAATCTAGGTTGCTGTGTGCAAGAGGGATCAGGAACTCGGGCGGTGCTAATGTTGCAAGAGATACACTCTCCTAGCCGGAAAGCAATTGCAAGTGCTTTTACTCAGAAAAGCAGCTTGTATATATATATATATATATATACTCGCCAAGTAGGGTGGAAACAGGATGTGACATAGAGGGTGGAGCAAAAAGAGATTGGTGAAAATCAGGGTGTGACAAGGAGAGGGGGCGGAGCAAAAAGAGAGTATGAACCAGTGGGATTAAACCAATGCCCTGGAGGCAGGGCACTGTTTAGTTAACAGTGGTTTATGTAAATAGAATACAGTGTTAAGCAGGGGGGATTAAACCAATGAAACAGAAGGGGTTTTAGAAGCAGAATTAGAAGCATACCAACAGTTCAATACGATTTCAGTGCACAGGGGAGTTGGGCAGTACTGCAGGGGGTTAAGCACAGGTGGCACAAAGCTCAAGGACTGGCATAAGGATCCCTGTTGGAGTCCCTGGATCCACAGCTGCAGAGGAATCATTTCACAAGTGGTAAGCAGTTCTGCAGGTGTTTATATTTCTCTCCCCCTTTCTGTCTCCCCTCCTCTCTCAATTTCTCTGTGTCCTATCTAACAACAATATCAATGACATCAATAACAACAACAATAATAACTACAACAATAAAACAAGGACAACAAAAGGGAATAAATAAATCTTTAAAAAATAATTTCAGTGGACAGTAAGTCATGGGATGTGCTAGAAAAATAAATTGGAAAAGAGAAAAATACAGTATTAAAGTACTTATTCTAGGTCAAAGTATCTGGACTGTATCCCAGTAGCTATTTAAGAGTTTCTGAATGCAAGGGGTCATGGAGATATCTGTGGTTAAGTGAAGTGCCTATGATGCAATGAGGAAGCTGGATTAAATAAGCTAAAATAGGAGGCAATAAGTAATTGGCTATTATATACAAAGTGGAGCAAAAAGTAATGTAACAAGACAATAACAGGATAAGACATAAGAAGATTGCAA
Organism: Erinaceus europaeus; assembly: GCF_950295315.1. Taxonomy (NCBI): domain Eukaryota; kingdom Metazoa; phylum Chordata; class Mammalia; order Eulipotyphla; family Erinaceidae; genus Erinaceus; species Erinaceus europaeus. The sequence goes on from NC_080185.1 coordinate 31,835,070, forward strand.
AATCAATTTTAAACATGACAAAAAGACCTACAGGTAAAAATCACCACCTCCCTCCAGGGTTAGTCTATGGTCAGTGACATAAAATGTGATTCTTTCAAGATTTAGCCTCATTTAGCAGATTCAAGTATGTTCAGTAGACCAGACTGATTAAAGTCTTAGATTAAGCATTAGCTGCACAGTAGTCTAATTAGCTAATATCTACCACTCCCTTAGCATTTCCCTTATTGAAGCTTTATTGTACTTAGATAATAAATCCATACTGTAGTATGATATTACTGTCTCTTTGGCCCTTTGATTATTTTTTAATGTATCATATTTCTCTAATCAGTTCCAGAGAGACAAAGAGCCATCCTCCTCTTTAAAATTGATCAGATCCTCGCTCATTTGATTTTAACATTCTCTGTTACCTATTGAATAGCTTTGTTAGTTTTTTTTCTTGACCCTTAACTCATATTCATTATTGATTTTCCCTGAAGGGCGTCAAAGCAATTACTGACTACTTCTTATTTCTCCCTTCATGAAATTATCTCAAATAGCTTCTTATGACCCTATAAAATCAAGGGTTGTTTACACACCAATCACACAACTCAACACTTTTCTGAGATTTTTTTCCAGATAAAAGTTTAAAGTGCCTCCTGATTAAAGTGCTTCTGTTGATTGTAGCTCTGCAGAAAATTCTATACTTCCCCATTCTTTTCCTTAGAATTTCTTTTTGCCAGTTCAGGAAACAACTTGGAGCACAATTTCAAGTAAACAAAATGGGGTGTTACCTTAATCCTCACTGTACTGGGGCAAGCTTCAGTTCCTTAGTTTCTCTCCTCTCCTCTCTTCTCTCCTCTCCTCTCCTCTCCTCTCCTCTCCTCTCCTCTCCTCTCCTCTCCTCTCCTCTCCTCTCCTCCCCTCCCCTCCTCTCTTCTCCTCCCCTCTTCTCCTCCCCTCCCTTCTCTTCTTCTCTCCTTCCCTCCCCTCCCCTCCCCTCGCCTCTCCCCTCTCCTTTTCCTTCCCCTTTCCCCTCCCCTCTCCTCCCCTTCCCCCTTTTCCTTCTCCTCCCCTCCCCTCTCCCTTCCTCTCTCCCCTCCCCTCCCCTCCTCTTACCCCTTTTCCCTCCCCTCCCCTCCCCTCTCCCTTGCCCTCTCCCTCCCCTCTACTCTCCCCTCCCCCACTTCTCTCTCTCTCTCTCTTTCTATCCTCCCATTTTTATCACCAGTGTTATTGCTGGAGCTTAGTACCTATATAATTCTACCATTCCAAGTGGCCATCTTTTATATATGTTGAGAAACATACATGGGAAAGAGATAGAGGAAAAGTGAAACTAGTAGAGAGTGATAGAGAGAAAGGGAGAATGAAATAAATCTGTAACACTGGTCCACTGCTTCTGAAGCTGCCCTGCCCGAAGGTGAGGACCATAGAGTTACTTTAACTCGGGTCCTTGTGCATGGTAATTTGTGTGCTCTTCATGTGTGCCACCACTGGCTACACCCACTTGTCTTTGAAAACTTTAGCTTTATGTAGTACAACCCAGTTGACAACAACAAAATTCAGTGGAAAAGAGGAGTGATTTCTGAGGTTCCAAATCATATAGAAGTTGGTAGAAACTCTTCTCTTTTTACTGACAATCTTTTTATTAAAGTTCCAAAATCCTCATTATCACTCAGTGCATCTGTGCTAGTAAATCAAATTGAACTTCGATGTTTCCTTTGATGAATAGTCTTTCTAGAACTAGTGTCAATATTCTGAACTTTATTGATCATTGTCAGTTAAAGGCTAAAATAACATGGCAGCAGAGTCAGGTAAAGATGGCTTTGCCTCTTGACTGTCATTTTCTAGCCAAATGGCCTTAGGTAAATGTTCAAATTTTCTGAGTTCCATGTTTTCTTGTCTGTAATGGAGATCTAAACACACACATTCTGCTTTCCCCTTAAACTTAATGTGCTTTGAAAATTAGAGAAATAACAATATCTATATATTAATGTACATAACATAGTAGTTATGGGCAAAAACCTCAAAACCATAAAAGGAAGAGGGTAAAAAATGGCTCAAGAAATGTTGTCCAGAAAACAGAAGTCATATTAAGAAATAAATAAAAAAAGTATAAGAGGAAAGAAAAGTAAAACATTTTGCAACTAAGAGAATAATAATAAACGATTATATATTTGGAGTGATCCATCAGTATATAATCTTGTTTTATTCTGATTAGCTAACTCATTCTTCAGCTATATTGTAGAAGAACTAAAATAATCTGTGTACCAAACTTTTTATTAGTGATCCACAAAAAAAAAAAAAACAGGGGTACACCTTTCTCACCACCAGAGCTCACCATTCCCTCTATTGGAAGCTGCAGTGATTCTCCCAAAGTGACAGATACTGGTTAATATTATTCTGTAACTATCCTTATGTCTATCCATATATATTTTTCAATTTTTTAATTTTTTATTTATAAAAAGGAAACATTGACTAAACCATAGGATAAGAGGGGTACAACTCCACACAATTACCACCACCAGAACTCTGTACCCCATCCCCTCCCCTGATAACTTTCCTATTCTTTAACCCTCTGGTAGTATGGACCCAAGGTCATTGTGGGATGCAGAAGGTGGAAGGTCTGGCTTCTGTAATTGCTTCCCGACTGAACATGGGCGTTGACAGGTCAATCCATACTCCCAGCCTGTCTCTCTCTTTCCCCAGTGGGGAAGGGCTCTGGGGAAGCATAGCTCCAGGACACATTGGTGGGGCTGTCTGTCCAGGGAAGTATAGTAGGCATCATGCTAGCATCTGGAACCTGGTGACTGAAAAGAAAGTTAACATATAAAGCCAAACAAATTGTTGACCAATCAAGGACCTAAAGGCTGTAATAGTGCAAATGAAGAGTTGGGGGTCCTCTATTTTGTAGATAGCTAGTAGGCATATTTTAGTTATATTCCAAAGGCCCTGTGGCCATGCTAGATTTTTTTTGTTGTTGTTGCTGTTGTTTTTCCTTTTTTCTTTTTCTATGGTCCCGCCTTCTTGTCCATCCCAAATCACAGCTACATTCATTACTTAATCCAAATATATTTCCTTTTTAGTCTTCTCTCTTTGAGTCATGATGGGATTGGGTTTCAGAGACCTCTGACCATATTCCCATAACATTTATCTCTCTCTGGGAGTATGGAACACATTTCTTTTGGGGGAGCATAAGGTAGATAATTGCTTCTCTGCTGGAGATGGACATTGGAAGTCAATCCACACTCCCAGCCTATTTATATCTTCACCACTAGTGGGATAGGACTCTGGATAGGTGAAATTCTGGGACACATTGGTGAGTTCCTCTGCCCATGCAGTGCAAGATGGAATCATAGTAATATCTACCTGAAGCAGGACAAAATGCTAAATAAATAGGAACCATAAAAGTAGACTTAGATCAGATGAGAATAGAGATTTTAGGGCACGCGTGGTGGCACACCTGGTTAAGTGCACATGTTACAATGCTCAAGTACCCAGGTTCAAGCCCCTGGTCTCCACCTTCAGGGGAGAAGCGTCAGAAGTGGTGAAGTAGGGCTGCAGATGTTTTTCTATCTCTTTCCCTCTCTAAACCCTTCTTCCTCTTGATTTATGGCTGTTTCTATCCAAGAAAAAACATAATAATTTTTTAAATAAGGATTTTAGGGTGGTAAGAAACTAAGACATCTATTTTGGGTACGTTCTTTGGGCCCTGTGATTTTATTTTATTTTGTTATTAGTGATTTAACATTGATTTATAATATTACAAGAGAACAGGCTATAACTTCACACTATTCCCACCATCAGAGTTCTGAATCTCCAGTTCCTCCATTGGAAGCTACAGGAGTTTTCCCAAGTTTGCAAATATGGGTTAATTATTATTTCTACAACTATCTGTTCATATTTTTATATAATTGCTTATCTTTTAAGGGTTGCATCTTCTTTTCTCTTCCAAGTCACACATAAACCTGTTGCTACATCCAAATGTCCCTCTCTATTTTCTCTTCTCTCTCCAGGTCCTGGAGTTTATTTCCCCCTAATATTTCTCCCCCAGTGGAAGTATGGATCAAAATTATTTTTAGGGTGCAGAAGGTGGGAGTTCTGGTTTTTGTAATTGCTTCTCCATGGGACATGGTGTTGACAGGTTGATCCATACCCCCATCCTGTCTATCTTTCCCTAGTGGGATAGAGCTCTGCAGAGGTGAGATTCCAGGACACATTTGTGAGGTAGTCTGCCCTGAGAATTAAGGATGGAATCATGACAGCATCTGCAACATTGTGAGTGGAAAGTGGCAAGATATAACATGGGACAAAATGGTTAATGAACAGGAACAAAAACTAGGAACAGAGCAGATGAAAATAGGCATTTTAAGATGGAAGAAAGCTTGTGAATCCATTTTAGGAGTGTTCCTAGGGGCCAAAGACTAACATTTTTGGGTGGGTCCTCAGTTTTAATACATTAAAATGACACAGTCCAATCTGACCTCATACATCACTTTCAGAGATAGGGTACAAATGGAGACTTTTCTTTTTTCTTTTTTTCTTTTTACCAGTGTGGTGGATAATTCTAGAGAGCAAATGCTGATGGGCGCTCCTTCACCATCAAAAGACAAAGAATCCGGCACCATGGTTCACTGAGGATGGCTGTTTCCACACATGGTGGGAAACAACAGGGGGGATGACCTTTAAGAGTTTCAGTAAGTGTTGTTAACATATACCTCCTTTCCTTCAGGTCCTTGAGGAGAAGCTAATTTTCATTGCCTCTTTGTTTACTGCTGTTGGCATTGTGTACGCTACATGCTTTAAACTTCTGTAGAGAACATTATAAGTTATTTCATGTAATTTAATTTTGTGCTGAATATTCCTCAAAAGATTTTTATAAATAGTACGATACTTTCTCCAACTTTGTCTACAAATGATCTAATGCCTGGTAAATTCAAGAGGGATCCAAGGACAGGCTCTTTTCTGTATAAGTACAGTGCTCTAACCTATTGTGCCATTGGAGCTCTGCCGGGACAGGCTCTTTTCTAATAAAGTCAACAACCACAGGAAATAAACCGCTGAACAAAAGAAAGAATCCATATATTTCAAAGATCATGCCTATCACAGGACAACCAATCAGGACTACAAATACAGCACCAAAGAAAAATCCCATAGCTTTCATTTTATGCATTTGGAAGAAGATTCTAAATGTCCTTCCTAAACCAATCACAAAAGCCAAGCCAGCCACAAATAAAACATTTCTAATATCCAGTAGTGCTTTGTCAAAAAAGAGAATCATTCCAAAAAGCAGGAACAATACTCCAAATCCCATTAATCCCATTCCAATTTTCTGGGTGACAGTTAACAAGATCATGGTTATGGTGGCGAGGGTGGTGGTTGCAGTGGTGGTGGCTTAGGGCACCTAAGGTGGGAAGTGGAGTGAGGGAGAGTAGACTAAGATTTTTTAATCTTTATTTATTACTGGATAGAGACAGAGAAAAATAGAAATGGGAGAGAAAGAGAGGAAGAGAGACAGAGAGACACCTGCAGCTCTGCTTTACCACTCATGAAGCTTTCCCCTTGCAGGTGGGGACCAAGGAATTGAACCTAGGTCCTTGTGTACTGTAATGTGTGTGTTTAACCAAGTATGCCACCACCTGAACCCCTAACATGGTTTTTGCTTGGGTTTGATAGCTATCATGAAGTTGGACAAAGATATTGTCCAAGAAGATGGTGTCTGAGTAGAAAAAAGGGCCAGAAATTTGGATTAGGGCAGAGAATAGCTCCCATTCTTGAATCTGCAAAAAAAATTAACTGTTTATACCATCCACCTGACCCAGGCCTATATATCTTTAGCACAAGTGCCTGTGTAACCTCTGAGTCCTTGTTGATCTGAATTTGCAGTTCATGGTCACAGCTGGGAACATTGCAGGCTGCCCTCATTTCAGGACTAGTCTTTCTTGAGTGGCAGGGCAGGATACCCCACCTCCCTCCAGACTGCTCTCCACAGGGGTTGGACAATCTTACATTCCCAACAGCTGTGCAGGAGGGCTCCTTTCTCCCCACAATCTTTTCAGCATTTGTTGCTACTAGCTATCCTTTCTGATGTATGACATGCTCACAGAGATGAAGTGCTATCTCACTGTTGTCTATATTTGCATTTCTCTATCAATGACTTGGAACATTTTTATATGTCTGTTCACCTTTTGGGTCTCTCCTGTGGTGAATATTCTGTTCATATACTCTTCCCATTTTTGGATGGGGTCATTTTTTTTTTGCTGAGTTTCTTTATGTTTTGGTGATTAGCCTTATGTTTTATATACTGCATGTATGATCTTCTCTCATTCTGTTAGGAGTCTCTTTGTTTGGGTGGTGGTTTCTTTTGCTGTACAGAAACTTTTAAATTTGATATAATTCCATGGGTTTATATTTGATTTTTTCTTTCCTACAATTATATTTTTGTTATTGAAGAGGCTTATCAAATTTAAATAGAGTGCTGTCAATATGTTTCCTATACATTTGATAGTTTCTGGTCTAATTTTGTGTGTGGTGATGCAGTGGTTCATTTTCATTATCTGCATGTTTCAACCCAAATTTCAACATTTGTTGAAGAAACTCTCCTTTCTCGATTTAATTAACTGAACCCATTGTCAGACCTTAGATGTCTATAGCTGTGGGGGCTGATTTCTTTCTCTTTTTTTTTTTGACAATGTGATTTTATTTTTAATTTTAATTATTTATTTATTCCCTTTTGTTGCCCTTGTTATTTTTATTGTTGTAGTTATTATTGTTATTGATGTTGTCATTGTTGGATAGGACAGAGAGAAATGGAGAAAGAGGGTTATTGTAGGTGTTTTCTGCAAGGTAACTTTGTAGTGTGACACCTTACTATATTGCCTAATGATGTTTAGAGTCATTCCGCTGGAGTCTTTACATTTTTCTATGTATAATATCATATCACCTGCAAATACTGACAGTTTAAGTTCTCTTCTAAAGTGCATCCTTTTAATTACTGGTTCTTACTTAATTGCTATGGCAAGAACTCCCAATACTATGTTGAATAGTAATAGTGATAATGGCCGGTGCGCCGCTATGTTCCATTGCTGGGGAGCCAGAGACGACCCGAACTGCCCCTGCGGCTACAGACAGACGATGACCTACATAGTCAACCACTGCCACCTCTCCAGATTCAAAGGAGGTCTCGAAACTACATCAGGCTCAACCTGACGCTGTTGACTGGCTACAGAAGAAGGGCAAACGCTAGAAGAAGAAGTGATAATGGGAAACCCTGTCTAGTACCTGATCTAAGGGTAAATGATGCTATTTTCTCACAACTGAGTATGACATTGGAAATAACTTTGCTGAATATGGACTTCACTGTGTTAAGGAATTTTCCATCTATTCCCATTTTTTTAGTGTCTTGATCATGGATGGACATTGGATTTTGTCAAAGGCTTTCTCTGCATCTATTGAGATAATCATATAATTTTTTTACTTTGTTTTTATTGTTGTGTTAGATCACATTGATTGATTGATTGATATTGAAACAGGCCTGTATCATTGCAATAAATCATACTCAATTATAAAAATGATCATTTAACTATGTGTATATATGTGTATATGTTAAAATGTATATGGTTGTTTAGAATTGTATTTAATATTTTAGCATTTATGTTCATCAGTGATATTTGTCTATTATTTTATTTTTTGTTATACCCTTGTCTGTTTCTGGTATCAGGGTAACCTTGGCTTCATAGAAGGTAGGAGTATTCCAGTGTCTTCAATATCCAAAACCCATGTTCAGCGGGTAAGCAATTACAGAAGACAGACCTTCCACCTTCTGCAATCCATAATGACCCTGGGTTCATACTCCCAGAGGAATAAAGAATAGGAAAGCTATCAGGGGAGGGGATGGGATACAGAGTTCTGGTGGTGGTAATTGTGTGGAGTTGTACCCCTATTATCCTATGGTTTTTGTCAATGCTTTGTTTTTATAAATGTTTTTTAAAACTAACCTTAAAAATAAATAAAATTAATAACTTAGATCCACCAGCATATCAAATGTCAGGCTCAGGGAAAAAAAAACTAGCATAGTCATGGGCTTTTTGGAATATAACTAAAACTATCTACAAAATGGAAACCCCCACAACTCTTCATAGGAACTTTTCTGGCCTTTAGGTTCATGATTAGTCAATAATTTTTTGCCTCTATATGTTAACACTTTTTCTCAGCCACCTGGTACTAGATGCCAACATGAGGCCAACCGGACATCCCTGGTCAGACAACCCCACCAATGTGTCCTTGAGCCTCACTTCCCCAGAACCCTACCCCACTAGGGAACTGGAGAGACAGTCTGAGAGTATGGATCAACCCGCAAATGCCCATATTCAGCAAGGAAACAATTACAGAAGCCAGACCTTCCATCTTATGCATACCATAATGACCCTGGGTCCATACTCCCAGAGAGATAAAGTGTTGTATGCTTCACATTGGTTTAGTCTCCCCCCCCATCCCCACCTCTGAGAGATTTGGTTTGGCCCTTGCTAGTTTCCCGCCTCTTTTTCTCCCCGCCCCCTATGCTACGTAGTTTGGGAGTTCTTGGCGAGGCAGCGTGAGGAGAAGGATGCAGGACAGAGCTGTGTGGTGATTAGTTTGGGTTAGTTTATGAATCGTTATTCGTAAATAAAGAAATACAGCTTCCCGGCCCAGCAGTGTGTCCCCCAGTCTCAGTCTGCAGCCGCAAAGCTAGCCCGGCCTGCTGGAGCCCTGAATTCTAATGACAAATGGCGCCCAAGTGGACATGACCTGCATATCTCTCAGATAAGTGAAGACAATTTAGCTACCTATGCACTATGGCCTTCTCTTCTGCTTGGGAAGAGATCTCCAAAGGCCTCTGTCCTTTCTTCACGAGACTGTTTTGCTGTTTCTGGAAAATTTTTCTTTCATTTTCTTTCTTTATTATTTAAGAAAGGATTAATTAACAAAACCATAGGGTAAGAGGGGTACAACTCCACATAATTCCCACCACACAATCTCCATATCCCACCCCCTCCTCTGATAGCTTTCCCATTCTCTATCCCTCTGGGAGCATGGACCCAGGGTCATGTGGGTTGCAGAAGGTAGAAGGTCTGGCTTATGTAATTGCTTCCCCGCTGAACATGGGCATTGACTGGTCGGTCCAGACTCCCAGTCTGCCTCTCTCTTTCCCTAGTAGGATGGGTCTCTAAGGAAGTGGAGATCCAGGACACATTGGTGGGGTCTTCAGTCCAGGGAAGCCTGGGCAGCATCCTGATGACATCTGGAACCTGGTGACTGAAAATAGAGTTAACATACAAAGCCAAACAAATTGTTGAGCAATCATGGACCCAAAGCTTGGAATAGTGGAGAGGAAGTGTTAGGGAGGTACTCACTGCAAACTCTAGTGTACTTCTGCTTTCAGGTATATATTTTGCAGTAGTTTATGGATACGTGTGAACATATGCTCTCTCTCACAGAAACTGGTGTATATCTAGGTTTTGGGACTTTGTTAGAAAGTGAACCACCTGAGATGGAATTAGAGTATACTATGAAAGGAAAGGTCTCACCTGAGTAATGAAGCTGAAGGGTTGTCATTCCACACGTGAAGTATCTGGACACAGTCTGAAGTGAAGCATGTTGAGGTGGCAATCGTTGTGTTGTTTAGGTTGTGATCGGCAGATGCAATATTATTTGATATGTATTGGGAGAGGCATAAGGGAAAGTGGGCCGTATCCAAGGGTTCCAGGACTGGGGGAAGTAGACGCTCTATAGTGGAGATGTGAGGTTCCTGCTGTCTTAGGGTTCAAAAAGACAATCGATAGTTAATGTTATCATCGCATTATTTGGTAATTGGGTTAACTTTGAAAAGTCCTTTAGTTAGGATTTGCTGTACAGTACCCAGTATCTTGTATATAGCTGTGCTATAGGTTGCTTCTGATATACTTGGTCTAGACTTTTGAGAGAGTCTGCATATCAATTACAGCCTATATATTAAAAAAATTCAGTTTGTGTTTTGAAAAACTTCGGGACATAAAATTAATTTTCCCCCTCTCCTATTAATTAACTAGTGATTTAAATGACTACATTTTACTAGGAGTGTACATAAACACCATTCCCACGACCAAAAGACTGTGACACATCCCTCCCACCCACTCCCACCCCCCAATGGCCCAGGAAGCTGCATGTCTACCCCTCATCAGAGGTCTTTTACTTTGGTGCCCTACTTACAATTTGGTCAGGTCCTGCTTTTAGTTTCCCTTTCAGATCTTCTTACTCAACTTCTGTTGATGAGTGGGGTCATCCCATACTCATCTTTATCTTTCTGACTTAGCTCACTTAACATAATTCCTTCTAGCACTGTCCAAGATGGGTCAGAGAAGGTGGGTTCATTGTTCTTGATAGCTGCATAGTATTCCATTGTGTATATATACCACAGCTTTCTCAGCCACTCATCTGTTGTTGGGCACCTGGGTTGCTTCCAGGTTTTAGCTATTATGAATTGTACTGCTATGAACATAGGAGTACACACCTCTTTTTGGTTGGGTGTTATGGAGTCCTTGGTGTATACCCCCAGGAGAGGAATTACTGGATCATATGGAAGGTCCATGTCTAGCCTTCTGAGAGTTTTCCAGACTGCTCTCCACAGACGCTGTACCAATTTACATTCCCACCAGCAATGTAAAAGGGTTCCTCTGTCCCCACACCCTCACCAGCATTTGTTGCTGCTGTCCTTTTTGATGTATGCCATTCTTACAGGAGTGAGGTGGTATCTTAGTGTTGTCTTAATTTGCATTTCTCTGACAATCAGTGACCTAGAGCAGTTTTTCATATGTTTGTTAGCCTTTTGGATCTCCTCTGTAGTGAATGTTTTGTTCATACCCTCTGCCCATTTTTGGATGGGGTCATTTGCTTTTTTGGTGCTAAGTTTGCTGAGCTCTTTATATATTTTGGTGATTAGTTTCTTGTCTGATGTCTGGCATGTGAAGATCTGCTCCCATTCTGTCAGGGGTCTCTTTGATTGTTTAATAGTTTCTTTGGATGTGCAGAAGCTTTTCAATTTGATGTAGTCCCATTGGTTTGGTTCTGCTTTAGTCTTCCTTGCAATTGAGTTTGTTTTATCAAAGATGTCCTTGAGGTGTATGTGGAAAAGTGTTTTACCAATGTTTTCCTCTAAGTATTTGATTGTTTCTGGTCTGACATCTAGGTCTTTGATCCATTTGGAGTGGATTTTTGTTTCTGGTGAGATAAAGTGGTTCAATTTCATTCTTCTGCATGTTACAACCCAGTTTTCCCAGCACCATTTATTGAAGAGAGCCTCCTTTTTCCATTTAATGCTTTGGGCCCCCTTATCAAAGATTAGATGTCCATAGGTGTGGGGACTTATTTCTGGGCTTTCAAATCTGTTCCACTGGTCTGTGTGCCTATTTTTGTTCCAGTACCATGCTGTTTTGATGATGATGGTGTTATAATATAGTTTAAGGTCTGGGAGTGTGATGCCTCCATTTCTGTTTCTTTTCCTCAAGATGGTTTTGGCACATCTAGGTGTTTTCACATTCCAGATAAATGATTGTAGTGTTTGTTCTATTCTCTTAAAGAAGCTTGGTGGAATTTTGATGGGTATTGCATTAAATTTGTATATGGTTCTGGGGAGAATATTCATTTTGATGATATTTATTCTTCCAATCCATGAGCATGGGACATCTTTCTGGAACATTTTTCTCTGGACCACTCTGTGGTTTCCACCCAACGCCAGCCCACAGGAGCTGGCTTTCCACTGTGTGGCACGGGGCTTTGGGCGTGGGCTCCCTCCATGCTGCTGGGCCACTGTGAGCAGCGCAGCAGACATGGCAGGCAAGGCCCATCATAGCCGCCACCCCAGGGCACCTCGGCCCACACCTTCTGCATGGCTGGCCCACCCACCCTCCTGCTATGAAGACTGGACAGATCCCGGACCACCTGGAGACCGTGGGTTCCCTGCCGAAACTGTGCCCCCTGGCAAAGATCTCCAGCTTTGGTCTGAAGGCAGACGAGCTAGAATACGCAGAGATTAATCCAGAGATCACTACCTATAATTCCTGAAGCTAAAGTTGCTCAAGAGCCCACTGCTGTACAATGCACTCCCCCAACAACTAAGACAGTATAGATCTAAATTCTTGTTTAAAATGACATGTCTTTGTAACAAAGATTTCTCTCTTTGTGTATTACAGATCATGTTTACATGTTTGTTTAAAGTTTGGTAAATATTAACTTTAAGGTTAAAAATGTAACTTTAAGGCTATATTCTTACCAGACAAAGTTGAATGAAAAAGGTTTTCAATGTAATTCTCATAAAGATAAAATTAACTTACATATAAAGTCTGAGGTAAAAATTAGGTAAAAATCAATATATTTTAACTAAGTTGGTCTAAAAAAAACAAAACCTGCACACACCTAGGGTGTGTCTCCATCTTGAATGGGTGTAACAAAAGGTTAAATAGGCTTGTTGATATGTAAAACTCTCAAATTCCTTCTCAACTAAAAACAGTAGATTGCACTATGGTTATGCTAATGATTGTAATAGAGTTATCAATTGTGATAAACTTGTAACCTGCTACAAGTTTTGTTTCATAGTAAGTAAATTGCAGCTGTCAAGTTCTCTACAGAAAAGCAGAATTCTGATGGCTGACATTTCCCATCGAGACAGACGTACAACAATTCACCCCCTGGCAATTCTTCGGTGGACATCTGCTTTGGACTGGCATTTCTATTGGACTCAACTGGTACACCTCTTGGACACTTTGCAGCTCCCCTTTATGCTGTTGGGTTTCTCAAAGACTGACTGCAGCCAGCTGCCTTGGGACTCTAGACTGTTCCCCGCCCCCATGCTAAAAAATACCCATTGGGGCAAGTAACACCCCCCCAGAGGCAAAAGAAACCCCCAGAGGCAGGAAATGTTTTTTTTAGCTGATAAAGTTTTGCCCACAGAGGCAAAAATGGCCCCCTCAGGCCTTCCCTTGGCAGCACACTGTTTCTCTTGCTCACTTACATGTTCCTCCATGTCTGTGCCAGTTTCTTTTTTGAAAATACCTGTACGATATAAGAAGTTCACCCCACACCCCTGATACTATGGTCATTTAGTTAAAAAGAAAAGGGGGAATTGTTGTATGCTTCACATTGGTTTGGTCTCCTCCCCCACCCCCACCTCTGAGAGATTTGTGGTGATTAGTTTGGGTTAGTTTATGAATCGTTATTCATGAATGAAGAAATACAGCTTCCTGGCCCAGCCGTGTGTCCCCAAGTCTCTGTCTGCTGCCGTGAAGCTAGCCCGGCTTGCTGGAGCCCCGAACTCTAACGACAATAAAGAATAGGAAGGCTATGAGAAGAAGGGATGGGATATGGAGTTCTGGTGGTGGAAACTGTGTGGAGTTTTACACCCCCCCTTATCCTTTTAATTTTTACAAATAAATATTTTTAACAAGTAGAGGTATTTGCTCTTCCTTTAAGACTTTATAGAATTAATTTCTAAAACCATCTGCTCTTTGGCTTTTATTGTGGGGATCGTTCTTCATGAGTGTTCTGATTGTGTTGGCTTTGATCTACCTGTTAATGTTTTGAAGTTCCTCTTGTTCCAAATATGGAAGGTTATATTTTTCTAGGAAATTTCCATTTTTCAGTGTTCTCTATCTTGATAGTATATAGTTTTTGTAGAAGCTTCACATGATATTTTGGATTTTTTTGGTGTCTGTTGTCATATCTCCTCTTTCATTAGCCTTGGAGTGAACCTTTACCTACTTTACCTACCTTACCTCTAAGTGTAAGTAGACATTATTTCATTATGAACTTCATACTGAAGACTATTGTGTACTTTTGCTTTCAGGTATATATTTTGCCCTAATTTATGGATACATGTGAACATATGCCCTATCCCATGGGACTTGGTCTATATTTAGGTTTTGAGACTTTCTCAGGAAGTGAACCACCTGGATTGGAATTAGAGAACCCTATGAAAGGGAAGGTCTCAACAGAGTAATGAGGCTGAATAAGAAGTAAAGTACTTTCTACAAAAAAAATCAAACACAAGAAAAGGGAGAGGTGAATGTATAGATCAATAAAACAAATTAAGGACAACTATCAAAAACTTAGATATTATACAAGAGACTCTAAAATCCCAATATCTGCCTACCTTGGTTGGAACCTAAAAGAAAAATGTTGTGTGGGATGATTCAGGAATAGAGGGATAATCCAAAACAACCTTACATGTAGGTGTAACACAGGAGACAGTCAGGTAGGGAGAACAAGGTGAAACTTGAATGGGGGTAATGCACTGCACCAAAGCAAGGGACTCTGGAGAAGGAATGGTAGAAGATTTGATGGAGGGTTTGGGTGTTAGGTTTGGGGTGAAAGTATTTTTCAGACACTAATGGTGCAGAATTGGGAAATGTTGCCCATGTGTAGAAAACTGTGTGTTGTAAACCACTAATCTCCCAATAAAATGTAAAATTAAATTAAGTTAAATTAAAAAGAAGTTCTTAAATGTCTATTTTAAAACATGAACCTGAATGATGCTGGATTGTCTTTCTTTAATTAAAACAAAACAATATATTGCAACAAATTGAATGCAGATAAAGACATAATAACATAAGCTTTCTGGAATTCTGACCTTGCATTCCATGCCTGGGGAAATTCAATTAATATAAATGAATCATGTACAGAACTTTTTTAGTTGAACAACTTTTATTCTTTTCTTTTTTTTTATTTTATTATTTTTTTTATTTTATTTAAATTTTTAATTTAAGAAAGGATTAGTGAACAAAAGCATAAGGTAGGAGGGGTACAACTCCACACAATTCCCACCACCCAATCCCCATAACCCACCCTCTCCCATGATAGCCTTCCCATTCTCTAGCCCTCTGGGAGCATGGACCCAGGGTCGTTGAGGGTTGCAGAAGGTAGAGGGTCTGGCTTTGTAATTGCTTCCCCGCTGAACATGGGCGTTGACTGGTCGGTCCATACTCCCAGTCTGCCTCTCTCTTTCCCTAGTAAGGTGTGTCTCTGGGGAAGCTGAGCTCCAGGACACATTGGTGGGGTCTTCAATCCAGGGAAGCCTAGCCAGCATCCTGGTGGCATCTGGAACCTGGTGACTGAAAAGAGAGTTAACATACAAAGCCAAACAATTTGTTGAGCAATCATGGATCCCAAGATTGGAATAGTGGAGAGGAAGTGTTAGGGAGGTACTCACTGCAAACTCTAGTGTAATCCTGCTTTCAGGTATATATTTTGCAGTAGTTTATGGATACGTGTGCACATACGCTCTCTCTCACAGAAACTGGTGTATGTCTAGGTTATGGGACTTTGTTAGAAAGTGAACTACCTGAGATGAAATTAGAGTGTACTATAAAAGGAAAGGTCTCACCCGAGTAATGAAGCTGAAGGGTTGTCATTCCACACGTGAAGTCTCTGGATACACACTGAGGTGAAGCATGTTGAGATGGCAATCGTTGCTTTGGTTAGGTTGTGATCGGCGGATGCAATATTATTTGGTATGGATTGGGAGAAGCATACGGGAAAGTGAGCCCTATCCAAGGGTGCCAGGACTGGGGGAAGTAGGGGCTCTATAGTGAAGATGTGAGGTTCCTGCTGTCTTAGGGTTCAAAAAGACAATCAATAGTTAATATTATCATCACATTATTTGTTAATTGGGTTAACTTTGAAAAGTCCCTTTGTTATGGTTTGCTGTATAGTACCCAGTATCTTGTATATAGCTGTGCTATTGGAAGCTTCTAATCTACTTGGTCTAGGCTTTTGAGAGAGTCCGCATATCAAACACGTAGCCTATCTATTAAAAAGATTCAGTTTGTCTTTTGAGAACCTTTGAGACATACAATTGATTTCCCCCTCTCATATTAATTAACTACTGATTTATATGTCTACATTTTGCTAGGAGTGTACATAAACACCATTCCCATCACCAAAGGACCGTGACCCATCCCTCCCACCCATTCCCACCCCCCACTGGCCCAGGAAGCTACATGTCTACCCCTCACCACTGGGTTCTTACTTTGGTGCCCTACTTACAATTTGATCAGGTCCTGCTTTTAGTTTCCCTTTAAGATCTTCTAAGTCAGCTTCTGTTGATGAGTGGGATCATCCCATACTCATCTTTAACTTTCTGACTTAGTCCACTTAACATAATTCCTTCTAGCTCTGTCCAAGCTGGGTCAGAGAAGGTGAGTTCATTGTTCTTGATAGCTGCATAGTATTCCATTGTGTATATATACCACAGCTTTCTCAGCCATTCATCTGTTGTTGGGCACCTGGGTTGCTTCCAGGTTTTAGCTATTATGAATTGTGCTGCTATGAACATAGGAGTACACACCTCTTTTTGGTTGGGTGTTATGGAGTCCTTGGGGTATAACCCCAGGAGAGGAATTATTGGGTCATATGGAAGGTCCATGTCTAGCCTTGTGAGAGTTTTCCAGACTGCTCTCCACAGAGGCTGTACCAATTTACATTCCCACCAGCAATGTAAAAGAGTTCCTCTGTCCCCACATCCTCTCCAGCATTTGTTGCTGCTGTCCTTTTTGATGTATGCCATTCTTACAGGAGTGAGGTGGTATCTTAGTGTTGTCTTAATTTGCATTTCTCTGACAATCAGTGACCTAGAGCAGTTTTTCATATGTTTGTTAGCCTTTTGGATCTCCTCTGTGGTGAATGTTTTGTTCATTTCCTCTGCCCATTTTTGGATGGGGTCATTTGCTTTTTTGCAGCTGAGTTTGCTGAGCTCTTTATATATTTTGGTGATTAGTTTCTTGTCTGATGTCTGGCATGTGAAGATCTTCTCCCATTCTGTGAGGGGTCTCTCTGTTTGTTTAATAGTTTCTTTGGATGTGCAGAAGCTTTTCAATTTGATGTAGTCCCATTGGTTTGTTTCTGCTTTGGTTTTCCTTGCAATTGGCTTTGATTCATCAAAGATATCCTTGAGGTGTAGATGGGAAAGTGTTTTACCAATGTTTTCCTCTAAGTATTTGATTGTTTCTGGTCTGACATCTAGGTCTTTGATCCATTTGGAGTGGATTTTTGTTTCTGGTGAGATAAAGTGGTTCAATTTCATTCTTCTGCATGTTTCAACCCTGTTTTCCCAGCACCATTTATTGAAGAGAGCCTCCTTCTTCCATTTAATCCTTTGGGCCCCCTTATCAAAGATTAGATGCCCATAGGTGTTGGGATTTACTTCTGGGCTTTCAATTCTGTTCCACTGGTCTGTGTGCCTATTTTTGTTCCAGTACCATGCTGTTTTGATGATGATGGCTTTATAATATAGTTTAAGGTCTGGGAGTGTGATGCCTCCATTTCTGTTTCTTTTCCTTAGGATGGTTTTGGCAATTCTAGGTGTTTTCAGGTTCCAGATAAATGATTGTAGTGTTTGTTCTGTTCTCTTAAAGAAGCTTGGTGGAACTTTGATGGGTATTGCATTAAATTTGTATATGGCTCTGGGGAGAATGTTCATTTTGATGATATTTATTCTTCCAATCCATGAGCATGGGATATCTTTCCATTTCTTGGTATCAGTTTCTATCTCCTTGAGTAGCGACTCATAGTTTTCAGCATACAAGTCTTTCACTTCTTTGGTCAACTTTATTCCTAGGTATTTGATTGATTTTGCTGAAACAGTAAATGGGAGTGATTTCTGGATTTCTTCTTCTTCAGATTTAGTGTTTGCATAAAGAAATGCCACTGATTTTTGTACATTGATTTTGTAGCCTGATACCTTGCTATATTGCCTAACAACTTCCAGTAATTTTCTACTGGATTCTTTAGGTCTTTCTATGTATACTATCATATCATCTGCAAATAGTGAGAGCTTGACTTCTTCCCTTCCAATCTGTATCCCTTTGATTTCTTTCTCTTGCCTGATTGCTATGGCAAGAACTTCCAATACTATGTTGAAGAGTAACGGTGACAGTGGGCAGCCCTGTCTAGTCCCTGATCTGAGGGGGAATGCTTTCAGCTTCTCTCCATTGAGTATGATATTGGCTATAGGTTTGCTATATATAGACTCCACTATCTTGAGGAATTTCCCATCTATTCCCATTTTTTGTAGAGTTTTGAGCATGAATGGGTGTTGGATTTTGTCAAAGGCTTTCTCTGCATCTATTGAGATAATCATGTGGTTTTTGGCTTTGCTTTTATTGATGTGATGAATGACATTGATTGATTTACGGATGTTGAACCAGCCTTGCATTCCTGGGATGAATCCCACTTGGTCATGATGAACAATCTTTTTGATGTGTTGCTGTATCCGGTTGGCCAAGATCTTGTTTACTATTTTGGCATCTATGTTCATCAGAGATATTGGTCTGTAGTTTTCCTTTTTTGTTCTGTCCCTATCAGCTTTTGGTATCAGGGTGATGTTGGCTTCATAAAAGGTGGAAGGGAGTATTCCTGTTTCTTCAATCTTATGGAATAGCTTAAGAAGTATGGGTATTAACTGTTTCCTGAAAGTTTTGTAGAATTCGTTTGTGAAGCCATCTGGTCCAGGACTTTTGTTGTTGGGGAGATTCTTAATAACGGTTTCAATTTCTTTGTCTGTGATTGGTGCATTTAGATTTTGTAGTTCTTCTTGGTTCAGTTTTGGAAGTGCATAGGTTTCTAGGAATTGTTCCATTTCTTCCAGATTCTCTAGCTTGGTGGCATATAGATCTTTATAGAAGTTTCGCAGAATTCTCTGGATTTCTGTGGTGTCAGTTGTGATATCTCCTGTATCGTTTACAATTCTATTAATTTGAGTCTTCTCTCTTTTTTGTTTGGTGAGTCTGGCTAGGGGTTTGTCAATTTTGTTTAATCTTTCAAAGAACCAACATTTGGCTTCATTGATCTTTTGTATGGTTCTTTTATTTTCGATGTTGTTTATTTCTGCTCTAACTTTAGTGATTTCTGTCCTTCTGGTTGCCTTAGGGTTCCTTTGTTCCTCTTCCTCTAAGTCCTTGAGGTGTGTAGTAAGTTCGTTCATTTGGGCTTCTTCTTGGTGTTTAATATGTGATTGTATAGCTATAAGTTTCCCTCTCAGTACTGCTTTAGCTGTGTCCCAAATATTTTGATAGGTTGTGTCTTCATTTTCATTAGTTTCCAGGAACATTTGAATTTCCTGTTTGAGTGAGTGTCTGACCCAGTGGTTCTTAAGGAGCATGTTGTTTAGTTTCCAAATTCTATGTCTTTTAATAATTTTCCGTTTGTTGTTAAAAGTTAGTTTTACTCTACTGTGGTCTGAGAAGATACTTGGGATGATTTCAATGCTCTTGAATTTATTGATGCTGTCTTTGTGGCCTAGCATGTGGTCTATCCTTGAGTATGTGTTGTGTGGATTTGAAAAGAAGGTGTATTCCAGTTTTTTGGGGTGGAGGAGTCTGAAAATGTCCAAGAGGTCTAGTCTGTCAATCTCTTCATTCAATTCTCTTGTATCTTTATTGGTTCTCTGCTTTGTTGATCTGTCTAAGTGTGAGAGTGGGGTATTGAAGTCTCCCACTATTATTGTATTACTATTGATGTATTTTTGAAATTCTTTCAATAGGTGTTTAATGTATTTAGATGGTCCCTCGTTGGGTGCATAGATGTTAATAATTGTTAAGTCTTCTTGGCTGATTGATCCTCTAATCATTATGTAATGTCCTTGCCTATCTTTTATTACTTTATTCAATTTAAAATCTATCGTGTCTGAGATGAGAATGGCTGTTCCTGCCCTTTTTTGTGGACCGTTAGCCTGTATGATAGTTTTCCATCCTTTCACTTTAAGTCTGTGTTTATCTTGTTGTGACAGATGTGATTCTTGCAAGCAGCATATGGTTGGGTTATGTTTTCTGATCCATCCCCCCACCCTGTGCCTTTTGATGGGTGAGTTTAAGCCATTGACATTTATTGATATTATGGATTTAATGTATTGTAGTGCCATTGTTCTAAAAAACAATTTGTTTACTCTGATATATTACAAGTATTATAGTGATGTTCTTGTTTATAAGAGGTCTTTTAGTACCTCTTTCAGGGCCGGCTTGGTGATAGTTGCCTCCTTTAACTGTTGTTTGTCTAAGAAGGTTTTGATCCCTCCATCTAGCTTGAATGAAAGTCTAGCAGGATACATAATCCTTGGTTGAAACCCTTTTTCATTCAGGGCTCGATAGATATCTTGCCACTCCCTTCTGGCTTTTAGAGTTTGAGTTGAAAAATCTGCAGAAAGTCTTATGGGTTTTCCCCTGTATGTGACTTTTTGTTTCTCTCTTGCAGCCTTTAGGATCCTTTCTTTATCCTTACTTCTTCTCATTGTGACTATGATGTGTCTTGGTGTTTTCAGGTCTGGGTTGATTCTGTTTGGTACTCTCTGGGCCTCTTGCACCTTGATATCCTTTCTGTTATTCAGGTCTGGGAAATTTTCTTGTATTATTTCCTCTAGGATGTTTGCTTCCCCTTCCTCTCTTTCTTCCTCTGGCAGGCCAATTATACGAATGTTACTTCTTTTGAGATCATCCCATATGTCTCTGTTGTTGTTTTCAGTGTCTCTCAATCTCTTTTTAAGCTCTTTCACCTCTTTCTTAGTTTTCTCTAACTCATCCTCTGTCTGACTAATTCTGTTTTCTGCTTCTGTTAGTCTGCTTTCCCTTGCCTCAGCTTCTTTCTTCATTACAGCTATTTCAGCTTTCAGTTCTCTAATTGTCTCAAGATAATCAGTATTTTCCTTGGGGGTCTCAACTGTTGTTTCCCTAATACTGCCATTTCTTTCCTCCAATGTTGTTTTCATTTCTGTGATTAATAAGTTTATTATTACTTGCATACTTTTCTTATCTATGGTTACTTCTGACTGATTTGTGGTTTCTTCTGGGCTCTTGTCTTCATTCATTGGGGTAGCAGTTTTATTTGTTTTTAATCTACCCTTTTTTTTTAAATTTATGTGTTTCTCTCTTTTTTTTTTTAATGCTCTGTTGTTCCTCAGTTGTTGTGTTTTGAGCACAAGTAACACTGTACTAAATACCTTTATGACAATTGCACTCACCAACCTCCGGAATAACAGTAGCAACTGAAGTAAGTATTGAAGGAGTTTAATCGTTACCAGTTAGCCAAACAATTTCTCCAGTCCATGAAAAAATAGTAACCAAATCCCAGTGAAGAAAGAGAAAAGGAAGAGAGGATAGCAAGAATAGACAGTTATGCAAATCTACTATCCAGTGTATATTCTAAGGGTAACAAGAGTGTAAAGGGAACTAGAGCAGAGATACACACGTAGAGAGTCCACTCTGGGTCAGATTTCTTCCCCAAAGTAATTCACAAATTCAGAAAGGCAAAGAAGAAAGAAGTGTATGACAAGATTAAAAAAAAAAAAAAGAGAGAGAGATAGAGAGAGATAAGAGAGAGAAAAGGGAGAAGATAAGAAGAAGAGTTGTAATTAAAGAGCAGTGCGAGGAACTTCCCAAATGTGTATCAGTGAATTAAAAAAAAAAAAAAAACCCTGTTTGGTGGTATGGGGTATCCTGCTAGTAGCTGGTCCCAGGCACTGCTTATGGGGGGGGGGGGGGCGGCGGGAAGGATGTATGCTTGAAAATTAAAAGGAAGAAAAAAGAATTTTTTCCCCCTACTCTAATTCTTAACCCAAATTAAGTTATAGACACATCCTTGGTATGACCGTTATGGCCCCTTATTGGCTGGCCTGCTAAAGGCAGAAAATCCTATTGTTTACACGAGATGTGTCCGGAGCTCAAAGGCTGGCCGCTTCTCCGGGCGCCATCTTCCGGGAAACCCCGCCCTCCAGACTTTTTTAAAGGATTTCTCAAAAATTAAAACTAGCTCCAAGTCCTTTGATCCAATGAGAGCTATACTCAAGAGTCTTTGGATCCACCCTCAGGGTCGCGGTGGACCCTCGCGACTCCCAAGAGGCAGCCCCCGAGCTAAAGTGCTCTCTCCGGGTCCTCTGCCCGCCGGGCTCTGCAACCGGCGGAGGAGCCGCCTTCCCGGGCGGGCGGAGGACAATGCCCGGCGCACTCGCCTTGCCTGGCGCCGCCTGGGAATTCTGGAGCCCCGCTAGTCCGTGTCACCTTTGCTCTAATTGTTAACCCAAATTAAACTGTAATCACTTCTTTGGTGCCCCCCCCCCTATTGACTGGCCTGCTAAAGGCAGAAAATCCTACCGTTGCCGACGATGCTATCAGAGCACTCGCTGTCAGCGATTTCTCAGGCCGCCGCCATCTTACCTCCTCCTTTTATTCTTTTCTTTAGAGATGATGCACTGTGGTCTGTCAAAGACAGAAAGAGTGAGTCTGAGCTGGAGAAAATGCTTAAAAGTAAGTAAGAGCAGTCATTATATAATTGCCCTACTTCTCTTTCCAATCCTAACAATAAAACTCTCTGAAACTATCACTCAGACACAAATTCCCTTGATTTCTTTTGATCTTTCTCACTTTGTATATCCTGTAGTTAGTTGCCTAGCTTCAGAATTTTTTTAAAGAGACTTCAAGTCTCAGCTGAGGGATTCTTGATGCCCCTTGTCTTCTTTTGCTAAAGTGTAGAAGAGACTTACAGAGTTCAACCCTTCAGGCTTAAAATACTCCCAGGTAAGAAGAGATTTCATTAGTTGTGCTTATATTTCTGACTGATCCATTCAATTCACTAGTAGGCCATGTCTATTGATTTTAAATGTTCAGGTTTTATCAACTCACATAAAATATGAATAACTACTGAAATCCAAGAAAGTTGAGTAGTGTTAAGTAAAAGTCAATGTTGTCACATCAATGACAGATTTCAATTACAAATTTTTTTGCTTTAAGTTTTGACTGAGAGTAATAATTTGTGTGGTGTTGGCACAATTTATCTGTATAACAACTGAATGATAAAGTTCTCAAGAGAGTATTCTTCATCATAGTTGAAACTTTAAATGAATTTACCTTTAATATTAAAATATTTTAAATTATGAGATGGGATACTGAGACATTTAGCACATTGTTTTTCAAACCTGATTTTCAAAGATAGTATTCTTTCATTAGCCACTGACCTTTGTTCATGTGTAGATGTGAATATATGTAAACGTCTGTTTAGACTTTTAAAATCAAACAGTTGTACATGCAAAAACTGCATCAAACAGAAAGCTACTTACTAACTTCTTTCTATAAAAGTAATTATATATTTGTACAATAAATGTTTTCAGACTAAGGTGTTAGCAAACATTCACATTTGTTGGGTTTGTCCTACTTAATAGAACACTCAATGCTATTTGTGGCAAAGAGAGCATATTTTATCATAATTACTCCAATCAAATCAGGACCTTTCCTACTTAAACCAACAACAACAACAAGAACATCTTTGGGAATAGAAGTATAACCTAAACCATAATTCATGCATTTTCAATGTTTTCTACTATGCAACAGAAGTTAAAATTTATCTGTATCTCCATATATCCATATACTCACACATATGAACATATGTACACATTTATATGCCTGTTGCTGACTTATATGTGATATGATGGTATTCTGAAATAGTTATTTATATATGGTTCTCACTGTGATGACATTGATGCATTTATTTTTTAGTACTATTTTTTTATTGGGGAATTAATGTTTTACATTCAACAGTAAGTACAATAGTTTGTACATGCATAACATTCCCAGATTCCCATATAACAATACAACCCCCACTAGGTCCTCTGAATCCTTCTTGGACCTGTATTCTCCCCACCCACTCAGACCCACTCCAGAGTCTTTTACTTTGGTGAGATATGCCAATTCCATTTAAGGTTCTACTTCTGTTTTCTTTTCTGATCTTGTTTTTCAACTTCTGCCTGAGAGTGAGATCATCCCATATTCATCCTTCTGTTTCTGACTTATTTCACTCAACATGATTTTTTTCAAGGTCCATCCAAGATTGGCTGAAAATGGTGACGTCACCATTTTTTTAACAGCTTAGTATTATTCCATTGTGTATATATACCACAAGTTGCTCAGCCACTCACCTGTTGTTGGACACCTGGGTTGCTTCCAGGTTTTGGCTAATACAAATTGGGCTGCCAAGAACATATGTGTACACAGATCTTTTGGGATGGATAAGTTGGGATCCTTAGGATATATCAACAGGAGAGGAATTGCAGAATCATAGGGTAGGTCCATTTTTAAAAGCCTTCTGAGAGTTCTCCAGACTGTTCTCCACAGAGGTTACACCAATTTACATTCCCATGAGCAGTGTAGAGGGGTTCCTTTGACCCCACACCCTCTCCAGCATTTGCTGCTGTTACCTTTTCTGATGTACGACATTCTCACAGGAGTGAAATGGTATCACGTTGTTGTCTTGATTTGCATTTCTCTGACAGTCAGAGACTTGGAGCATTTTTTCATGTGTTTCTCGGCCTTTTGGATCTCTTCTGTGGTGAATATTCTGTCTATGTACTCCCCCCATTTTTGCATGGGGTTATTTATTGTCTTGTTGTTGAGTTTGGCAAGCTCTTTATATATGTTGGTTATTAAACTCTTGTCTGATGTATGGCATGTAAAGATCTTCTCCCATTCTGTGAGGGGTCTCTTGGTTTGGGTAGTCGTTTCTTTTGCTGTGAAGCTTTTTTAATTTGATGTAGTCCCATAGGTTTATACTTGCCTTAGTCTTCTTTGTAATTGGATTGTTTTCATTGAAGATGTCTTTGAAATTTATGCAGAAAAGAGTTCTGCCAATATTTTCTTCTAAATATCTGATAGTTTGTGGTCTAACATCCAAGTCCTTGATCCACTTGGAATTTACTTTTGTATTTGGTGAAATCCAGTGGTTCAGTTTCATTCTTCTGCATGTTTCAACCCATTGTTTCCAACACCATTTGTTGAAGAGACTCTGCTTTCCCCATTTAATAGTCTGGGCACCTTTGTCAAAGATTAGATGTCCATAGGTGTGGGGGCTAACTTCTGGGCTTTCAATTCTATTCCACTGGTCAGTGTGTCTGTTCATGTTCCAGTACCAAGCAGTTTTGATGACAATGGCCCTATAATACAATTTGAGATCTGGGAGTGTGATGCCTCTAATTTTGTTCTTTTTTCTCAAGATTGTTTTGGCAATTCTAGGTCTTTTCTGGTTCCAGATAAACATTTGTATCATTTGTTCTATTCTCCTAAAAATTGTGCTTGGGATCTTGATGGGGATAGCATTAAATTTATAGATGGCTCTGGGTAGTATATTCATTTTGATGGTGTTAATTCTACCAACCCATGAACATGGAATATCTTTCCACTTTTTGTGTCTTTTTCAATTTCCTTGAGTAGTGACTCATATTTTTCGGTATACAAGTCTTTTACTTCTTTGGTTAGGTTTACTCCTAGATATTTTATTGTTTTTGTTGCTATAGTAAAAGGAACTGATTTCTGGGTTTCAATTTCTTCTGTCTTAGTGTTTGCATAGAGGAATGCCACTGACTTTTGAATGTTAATTTTGTAGCCTGACACCTTACTGTATTGCCTGATGATTTCCAAAAGCTTCTTGATGGATTCCTTAGGTTTTTCTGTGTATACTGTCATGTTATTTGCAAACAGGGAGAGTTTGACTTCTTCTCTTCCAATCTGTATCCCTTTGATTCCTTGCTCCTTCCTGATTGCTATGGCAAGAACTTCCAACACTATGTTGAATAGTAATGGTGATAGTGGCCAGCCCTGTCTAGTACCTGATCTGAGTGGAAATGCTTCCAGTTTTTCACCATTGAGTATGATGTTGGCTGTAGGTTTGCTATATATAGACTCCACTATCTTTGGGAATTTTCCATCTATTCCCATTTTTTGTAGTGTTTTGATCATAAAGGGATGTTGGATTTTGTCAAAGGCTTTCTCTGCATCTATTGATATGACCATGTGGTTTTTGGTCTTGCTTTTGTTGATGTGGTGGATCACATTGATTGATTTACATATATTAAACCAACCTTGCATGCCTGGGATAAACCCCACTTGGTCATGATGAACAATCTTTTTAATATACTTCTGTATCTGGTTGGCTAGAATTTTGTTCAGTATTTTAGCATCTATGTTCATCAGATATATTGGTCTGTAGTTTTATTTTTTGGTTGTGTCCCTGTCTGCTTTTGGTATCAGAGTGATGTTGGCTTCATAGAAGCTGGCAGGGAGTATTCCAGTGTCTTCAGTGTTCTGGAAGATTTTTAAAAGTAGAGGTATTAGTTCTTCTTTGAAGGTTTTGTAGAATTCATTTGTAAAACCATCTGGTCCAGGACTTTTATTTTTGGGGAGATTTTTGATAACTGTTTTAATTTCATTAGCTGTGATGGGCCTGTTCATGTTATCTATTTCCTATTTACTTAGTTTTGGAAGTTGGTAGGTATCTAGGAAATCGTCCATTTCTTCCAGATTCTCTAGCTTGGTGGCATATAGTTGTTCATAGAAGCCTTGCATGATATGTTGAATTTCTGTGGTGTCTGTTGTGATATCTCCTCTTTCATTTAGTATCCGATTTATTTGGGTCTTCTCCCTTTTTTGTTTTGTGAGTCTGGCTAAAGGTTTGTCGATTTTGTTCACTCTTTCAAAGAACCAAACATTTACTTTCATTGATCTTTTGTATGGTTTTCTTATTCTCAATGTTATTTATTTCTGCCCTAACTTTAGTGATTTCTGTCCTTCTTGTTGCTTTAGGGTGATGCATTTATTTTTTTGCCCATTCTGGAACAAAATAGAGATTTTTTTTTTTCTCCTTCAACATTGTAGAGGTGAGTTAATGACATTCTCTCTATATATTTTTAATTCTGTATTAGCAATTCAATATTGATTTAAAAAATCACATGTCAACAGGGGTATTCCACACTTTTTTTCAATAATTCCACACCTTATTTTTCAATAATTCCACACCTTTTTTTTCAACAATTCCACACTTTTTTCAATACCAGAGTTCTGAATCCCAAGTATCTCCATTGCAAATCATTGTGGTCCTCCCAAGGTTGCAGACATGGGTTAACTGTCATCTCTACAACTATCTGTTTACATTTGTTCCTAATTGCCCCCTTTTTCTTTAAGGTCTAGTCCTCTCCCCCACCCCCAAGACCCACATAACCCTATTTCTATATCCAAATATCTCTCCCCTTTAAATCCTCTCTCTGGGAACTGATGGAGCTGGAGTTTAGAGCTCTCTTATCCTCTTCCTCCTATCACTTCTCCCCCACTAGGAATATGGCTCAAAGTTGTTTTGGGGATGCAGACGGTAGGTGTTTTGGCTTCTGTAATTGCTTCTCTGCTGGACTTGGCCATTGGCAGGTCAATACATACCCCCATCATGTTTCTATCTTTTCCTGGTTGGGTAGGCCTCTAGAGAAGTGAATTTCCAGTACACATTGGTGAGGTCATTTTCCCAAAGAAGTCATGGTGGAATCATGGTAGCATCTGCAACTTTGTGTCTGGAAAGTGGCAGGACATAAGGTGAGACAAAATATTTAATGAAAATGAACCCAAAAGTAGGGAGAGAGTAGAAAGAAAGATTAGGGATTTTACACTGGAAGAAGGGTCAGAAGTCAGCCAGGCCATAGTGCACCTAGCTAAGTGTCTCACATTGCAGCACACACAGATGTAAGTTCAAGACCCTGGTCCTTACCTGCAGAGGGAAAGCTTCACAGGTGGTGAAGTATGGCTACAGGTATCTCTCTGATTTTCTCCCTCTCTATCCCCCCTCCCCTCTAGATTTATGGCTGTTTTTATCCAGTAATAAATAAAAATATTTTTTAAAAAAGCTTGGAAGTCCGTTTTAGGTATATTTCTAAACGCCCATGACTATGGTAGTTTTTGCTTGAGTTTGATAGCTAGCATAACATTGGATAAAAACATTGTCTGTGAAAATGGTGTCAGAGTAGAGAAAAGGACTAAAAAGTAGGTTTAGGGAAGAGAATATCTCCCATTTTTGAAAATATTCTGTAGATAGAATTAACTATTTGTCCCCATCTACTCAATCCAGGATATATATATATATGGCACCAGAGCCTATGTAACCTCAAAGTCCCTATTGGTCTTAGCTTATATCTCATGGTCACAGCTAGGAACAGTACAGACTGAATTCATTTCAAGACCAATCTTCCATGATTAGCAGGGCAGGATACTCCAGCTTCCTTTCAGAGAATGGGACAGTACCTACTATAGCTGCTCTATGGTGAGGACAAGGTCCTGAAAGGGCCCACAGAGGGTTTGTGATGATGTTCCTGATAGAAGTGGCCAGTGGTGCTGCAGAAAGGAATCCATTAGATCACTAGGCCGGTCATATTTGTATGGGCATCTAAAGATTCCATGACTAGGGCTCCAGATATTGAGTTGGTGTGATATTGACCAAAACAGCCATTACTAAATGAGCACTTATCCACCTTTTGTAGTCCTTTCTTTGTCTGATGACCTTCAACTTTTCCCAGTTGTTTAAGCATCAAGTGTCATTTGTTCAACCCAACCAGAATTAGTTTTTGGGGATCTGTTTTCTTTGGGCCTTTCTATTAGATTGCTAAGCAATTTGTTCTAAGTCAAATCAATTAGAGAATTTATGATGCCTTCTCTAGACACTACAACTAGTATTATACGTTTATCAGGTCTAAGTCTAATCATCAAGGACTATTTATTATTATTACTCTGAGTTGTACAATTGCCTTTAAGTATAGATACATGTACACCTGTACTCAGTACTCTAAATGCTACCCCACACCTAGCATTCAACTTGATGTGCCATCTAAAAGGACTAAATACAGGTAGTCCCATGCATTAGGAAAGATCTTACCAGGTTTGCAGAGTTGCAAGGTTCACATCTTTGGACCCATATCTCTAGTTACATTTCACCACAAGAATTCAGTAGTAGTGTACACCTATGTTTATAGCAGCACAATTCATAATACCTAAAACCTGGAAACAAACCAGGTGTCTAAGAACAGATGAGTGGATGAGAAATCTCTGTGTTATATATATACACAATGGAATACTATGCGGCTATTAAGGACATTGAACTCACTTCTCTGATCCATCTTGGATGGATGGATGGAGCTAGAAGGAATTATGTTAAGTGAGCTAAGTCAGAAAGACAAAGATTCGTATGGGACAATCCTACTCATAAGCAGAAGTTGAGAAAGAACAGAAAGGGAAATTCAAAGCAGGATCTGACTGAGTTTGGTGTAAGGTACCAAAGTAAAAGTCTCTGGGTAGAGGGTGAGGGTAGATTCTTAGCTTCCCTGGCAGGGGTGGGGGGGAAGGACCAGACAGGACAATCTTTTGGTGGTGGGAATGGTGTTTATGTACACTCCTATTAACTTGTAGTTATATAAATCACCATTTAATTATTATGAGAGGGGGAAATTACTTGAATGCCCCAAACTTTTTAATGAAGAGACCATAAGCTGAGTCTTTGAAATGTTGACTCACCTAAAAGCTTAGATGAGGAACAGAAGCAACTGGTGGCATTACTTTATAAGACACACACACACAGACACACACAGTCACACACACACACACACACACACACACACAGACACACACACACACACACATATATATATATATATATGTCATCAAAGGGAAATAGGGCAGTAGTGCAGCAGGTTAAGCGCACGTGGTGCAAGGCGCAAGGACCAGCATAAGGATCCTGGTTTAAGCCCCCTGCTCCCCACTTGTAGGGAGTCACTTAACAAGGGGCGAAGCAAGTCTGCAGGTGTCTATCTTTCTCTCGTCCTCTCTATCTACCCCTCCTCTCTCTATTTCTCTCTGTCCTATATAACAATGACGACATCAATTACAACAATAATAATTATAAGAATAAAAAACAAGGGCAACAAAAGGGAAAATAAATATTAAAAATACAATAAATACATAAATAAATAACAACAAAGTACAAATTATGGTAACATTGTGTATTATACAACAAATCCTAACAATGGGCTTTTCTTTTTCTTTTTTTATTAAATGTTCAACATCATATTTACTTTTTAATTTTTTTTATTTAAGAAAGGATAAATTAACAAATCCATAGGGTAGGAGGGTTACAACTCCACACAATTCCCACCACCCAATCTCCATATCCCACCCCCTCCCCTGATACCTTTCCCATTCTTTATCCCTCTGGGAGCATGGACCCAGTGTCCTTGTGGGTTGCAGAAGGTGGAAGGTCTGGTTTCTGTAATTGCTTCCCCGCTGAACATGGGCGTTGACTGGTCAGTCCATACTCCCAGTCTGCCTCTCTCTTTCCCTAGTAGGGTGGGTCTCTGGGAAGCGGGGCTCCAGGACATATTGGTGGGGTCTTCAGTCCAGGGAAGCCTGGAGGGCATCCTATTTGCATCTGAAACCTGGTGACTGAAAAGAGACATACAAAGCCAAAAAAATTGTTGAGCAATCATGGACCCAAAGCTTGGAATAGTGGAGAGGAAGTGTTAGGGGGGTACTCACTGCAAACTCTAGTGTACTTCTGCTTTCAGGTATATATTTTGCAGTAGTTTATGGATACCTGTGAACATATGCTCTCTCTCAAAGAAACTGGTGTATATCTAGGTTTTGGGACTTTGTTAGAAAGTGAACCACCTGGGATGGAATTAGAGAATACTATGAAAGGAAAGGTCTAACCCGAGTAGTTAAGCTCAAGGGTTGTCATTCCACACCTGAAGTCTCTGGACACAGTCTGAGCTGAAGCATGTTGAGGTGGCAATCGTTGCGTTGATTAGTTTGCGATCCGCAGATGCAATAATATTTGATATGGATTGGGAGAGGCATACAGGAAAGTGGGCCCTATCCAAGGGTTCCAGGACTGGGGGAAGTGGAGGCCCCATAGTGCAGATGTGAAGTTCCTGCTTAGGGTTCAAAAAGACAATGGATAGTTAACGTTATCATCACATTATTTGGTAATTGGGTTAACTTTGAAAAGTCCTTTTGTTAGGGTTTGCTGTACAGTACCCAGTATCTTGTATATAGCTGTGGTATTTGTTGCTTCTGATCTACTTGGTCTAGTCTTTTGAGAGAGTCTGCATATCAAATACACAGCCTATATATCAAAAAGACTCAGTCTGTGTTTTAAAAACATCGAGACATACAATTAATTTTCCCCCTCTTATATTAATTAACTAGTGACTTATATGACTACACTTTACTAGGAGTGTACATAAACACCATTCCCACCACCAAAAGACTGTGACCCATCCCTCCCACCCACTCCCACTCCCCACTAGCCCAGGAAGTTGCATGTCTACCCCTCACCACAGGGTTTTTACTTTTGTGCCCTACTTACAATTTATTCAGGTTCTGCTTTTAGTTTCCCTTTCAGATCTTTTTACTCAACTTCTGTTGATGAGTGGGATCATACCATACTCATCTTTATCTTTCTGACTTAGCTCACTTAACATAATTCCTTCTAGCTCTGTCCAAGATGGGTCAGATAAGGTGGGTTCATTGTTCTTGATAGCTGCATAGTATTCCATTGTGTATATGTACCACAGCTTTCTCAGCCATTCATGTGTTGTTGGGCACATGAGTTGCTTCCAGATTTTAGCTATTATGAATTGTGCTTCTATGAACATAGGAGTACACACCTCTTTTTGGTTGGGTGTTGTGGAGTCCTTGGGGTATAATCCCAGGAGAGGAAATACTGGATCATATGGAAGGTCCATGTATAGCTTTATGAGAGTTTTTCAGACTGCTCTCCACAGAGCCTGGACCAATTTACATTCCCACCAGCAATGTAAAAGGGTTCCTCTGGCCCACAGGCTCTCCAGCATTTGTTGCTGCTGTCCTTTTTGATGTATGCCATTACAGGTGTGAGGTGGTATCTTAGTGTTGTCTTAATTTGCATTTCTCTGACAATCAGTGACCTAGAGCAGTTTTTCATATGTTTGTTAGCCTTTTGGATCTCCTCTAAGGTGAATGTTTTTTTCATATCCTCTGCCAATTTTTGGACGGGGTCATTTGCCTTTTTGGTGCTAAGTTTGCTGTGCTCTTTATATATTTTGGTGATTAGTTTCTCGTCGATGTATGGCATGTGAAGATCTTATCCCATTTTGTGACGGGTCTCTTTGTTTAATAGTTTCTTTGGATGTGCAGAAGCTTTTCAATTTTATGTAGTCCCATTGGTTTGTTTTTTATTTATTTTTTCTTGCAATTGAGTTTATTTCATCAAAGATGTCCTTGAGGTGTAGATGGGAAAGTGTTTTACCAATGTTTTCCTCTAAGTATTTGATAGTTTCCAGTCTGACATCCAGGTCTTTGATCCATTTAGAGTTGATTTTGTAGCCTGATACCTTGCTATATTGCCTAATAACTTCCAGTAGTTTTCTGCTGGAATCTTTAGGTTTTTCTATGTATACTATCATATCATCTGCAAATAGTGAGAGCTTGACTTCTTCCCTTCCAATCTGTATTCCTTTGATTTCTTTCTCTTGCCTGATTGCAAGGACTTCCAATACTATGTTGAAGACTAATGTTGATAGTAGACAGCCCTGTCTAGTCCCTGATCTGAGGGGGAATGCTTTCAGCTTCTGTCCATTGAGTATGATGTTGGCTGTAGGTTTGCTATATATAGTTTCCACTATCTTGAGGAATTTCCCATCTATTCCCATTTTTGTAGAGTTTTGAGCATAAATGGGTGTGGGATTTTTTCAAAGGCTTTCTCTGCATCTATTGAGATAATCATGTGGTTTTTGGCTTTGCTTTTATTGATGTGGTGAATTACATTGATTGACATGGATGTTGAACCAGCCTTGCATTCCTGGGATGAATCCCACTTGGTCGTGATGAACAATCTTTTTGATATGCTCTGTATCCGGTTGGCCAAGATCTTGTTTAATATTTTTGGCATCTATATTCATCAGAGATATTGGTCTGTAGTTTTCCTTTTTTGTTCTGTCCTTATCAGCTTTGGTATCAGGATGATGTTGGCTTCATAGAAGGTGGAAGGGAGTATTCCTGTTTCTTCAATCTTATGGAAATGCTTAAGAAGTATGGGTGCTATCTGTTTATGGTTACTTCTGTCTGATTTGTAGTTTCTTCTCAGCTCTTGTCTTCATTCATTGGAGTAGCAGTTTTATTTTTTTTGATCTACCCATTTTTTTGATTTATGTGTTTCTTATTTTTATGCTCTGTTGTTCCTCAGTTGTTGTGTCTTGAGTACAAGCAACACTGTACTAAATACCTTTATGACAAATGCAATCACCAGCCTCAGGAATTCCAGTAGCAACTGAAGCAAGTATCTAAGCAGTTTAATCACTACTAGTTAGCCAAACAATGTCTCCAGTCCGTGATAAAATAGCAACCACGTCCAAGTGAAGAAGAAAGTGAAAGGGAAGTAGGGATAGCAAGAATAGACAGTTATGCAAATCTACTATCTACTGTATATTCTAGGGGTAGCAAGAGGAGTAAGGAAAATAGAGCAGAGATACACACATAAAGAGTCCACTCTGAGTCAGATTTCTTCCCCCAATAATTCACAAATTCAGAAAGGCAAAGAAGAAGGAACGAAGAAATGTATGACAAGATATATATATAAAAAGAGAAACAAGAGAGAGAAAAGAGGAAAGATAAGAAAAAGAGCTGTAATTAAAGAGCAGTGGAAGGAAATTTTTTAATTGATTAATTTATTTTTTATTTTATTTTATTTTATTTTTTAATTAGCTAGGGGGAGGAAGAAGAGAGAGTCTGTAGAGGAGGTAGTAGTAAAGAGACAATTTCCTCTCACAATAGATAAGATGCCCACTACCCTAGCAATGAAAGATACTCTAAGAGTTAATTCTGGTCAACCTAAAGGAGGGGGGGAAGATATATGCCTTTATACAATATAAATAATAAAATAGGGGAGGGTAAAAAACCCCTGTCTCAGATTCCCTCAAGCCTCCTGAGCAGAGGCAGCTGATTATTAAGAAAGAAAGAAAGAAAGAAAGAAAAAAAAACCCTCAGGACTAGACAAGAATAGCAGGAATAGACAGATATGCAAATCTACTATCCACTGTATATTCTTGGGGTAGCTAGAGAAGAAAGGGAAGTATAGCAGAGATACATGCAGAGAGAGTCCACTCTGAGTCAAATTTCTTCCCCAAAATAATTCTAAAACGTGTATCAGTGAATTCAGAAAGCTGAAGGATTAAGGAATACAGGATGACAAGAATGAGCAAAAGAAGGAAAAAAGAAAGAGAGAGAAAAAAGAAAAAGATAAGAAAAATAACAGTAACAAAAGAGCAGTGAAAGGAAAGAATTTTATTTATTTATTTTTTATTATTTAATTAGCTATGTGGGGCGGGGGAGAGAATGGGTAGGGGTGGTAGTAAAAGTGAGACAAGTTATTTTAGCAGTGAATAAGACAGCCAGTCCCCTAGCAATGGAAAATACACTAAGAGTTAATTCTGGTCAACCTGAAGGAGAGGGGGAAAGGGGTATGTGTTTATCCTGTATTAAAATAAAATAGAACAGAGCAAATAACCTGTCCTGTCTTCAGCTTGGATGGCTCCAGATTGCTCAGGCCCCCTGAGCAGAGGCAGCTGGTTGGCTACTTAGAAAGAAAAAAGGCCAAAGTTTTCAGAAGGGAATTAACTTAGAATGAATGACACCCCCCGGTGTGACAGGAATCTTGGTAAAGAAAGAAGCTCAGCAAGGTAGCCTGCTAGGAGCAGAGCTCTGGTCCCCAGGAACTGGTTATGGGGAGGGGTAGGGGGAAGGGGTGCACTTTGGGAATAATAATTAAAAAAATTTTTTTCCCTTTCTTTTTACTCTATTTTTTAACCCAAATTATGTTATAGTCACCTCCTTGGTGTCACCACTAGGACCCCTTATTGACTGGCCTACTAAAGGCAGAAAATCCTACTGTTTCCAGTCGATGTGTTTGGAGCTCAAGCCATTAGCAGCTTCTCAGTCCACCATCTTCCGGAAAAGCCCAACAATGGGCTTTTCATAATCAACCCAATAGCCAATAATTTGATTACAGCAATAACTATCTATTTCCTTCTTAAACTCTTAGACAGTAGGAACCTCCAACTTCCTCTATAAAACCCAGAATTCCTCCAGTCCTGGAACCTCTAGGGTGGGGCTCACTTTCCAGCATTCTTCTCTCAATTCATACCAACAGATACTGCATCTGTTTGTCACAATCTATTCAATGTAACGAGTATCACCTTGGCCTGTTTCACTTCAGACTGTGTCCAGAGACTTCAGGCATGGAATGTCAGTCCCTCAGCTTCATTACTCAGGTTAGACCTCTCCTTTCTCATAGGACTTCTTAATTCTACTTTGGGTGGCCCACTTCCTAACAAAGCCTCAAAACCTAGATATAGTCCAGTGTTGGTATGCATGAGACCCCTTCTATTTCATTTGGTTTAAATCCCCCCTGCTTAACACTATTCTATTTACATAACCACTGCATTTTATTTACATAACCACTGTTAACAAGTTCCACCCTCCCTCCAGGGCATTTGTGGTTTAGTGATAGGATTCTCGCCTGCTCCACGCCTCCTTGTCACACTCTGATTTTCACCAGTCACTTTTCTCTCCACCCTCTCTATGTCACATCCTGTTTCCACCCTACTTGGCAAGTATATATAAAGACAGCATTGTGAGTTGTACTGTACTTTGAGTTTAACTTAGCTCGTCTTAGATTGTGTTGCATCCTGCATGAATAAAGAGATACTGCCTACAGCTCAACCATGAGTCCCTGGTCGTCTGTTACCCGCCCGTGAAGCCAGCCCAGCGAAAACAACCTAACCCGTCGAAAACAACAGTCCAGGCCCCATGAGATAAGGCAGATGTACACATGTATCCATAAATTAGGGAAAAATATATACCTTAAAGCAAGAGTGCACTAGCTATTTCCAAAACGGAGACCCCAAAATTTCATCTGCAATATATTTCAGCCTTAGGTTCATGACTAGTAAACAAATAATATGGCTTTATATGTTAACTCTTTTTCAGCCACCAGGTTCCAGATGCTATCATGATGCCAACTGGACTTCCCTGGGCATACAACCCCACCAATATTTCCTGTAGCTCTACTTCCCCAGAGCCCTGGGCTGGGTGTACAGATTGACTTTTCAATGCCAACGTTCAGTGGAGACGCAATTAACAGAAGCCAGACCTTCCTCCTTCTGCACCCCATGATGACCCTTGGTCCGTACTCCCAGAGGGATAAAGAACAGTAAAGTTCTCAGGGGAGGGGGTGGAATACACATTTCTAGTGACAGGAATTGTACCCCTCTTATCCTATGGTCTTGTCAGTGTTTCCATTTTATAAATAAATAAATAAATAAATTTTAAAAAAGAATTCAGTAGTAGCATAATGTAGATGGTAGCACTAGTAGATATTTGGTTGAGGTCACCATATGATTGTAAGGAATCACAGAGAATATTGAGAAATATGGGCATTATCCTGTGGGTTCCAATACTAATAGAAATGAAGATGTTAAAGAGAGAGCAAAGGGTTTCTTGTAATGTTAGAAAGAGCTTAGGATAGGAATAATTCATTGTTATTAAAACTGGAGTAGTAGGGAGTTTGTTTTTTATGCTAATCCAATGGTTAATATTTGTAATAATAGACTGGACCTCACTTTTCTTTGTGCCCTTTAGTGGTATATGGATATCTTCATATTTTAGATATTGACAGGGCCAAAAAACTCCTCTCTCATTTGTGAGAGATTTTATCATAGCATTCTCTGTTTTTTTCTTAGTGAGTGTAGCTAGTGGTTTATCTATTTTGTTGATATTTTCAAAGCACCAACTCATGGTTTCATTAATATTCCTGATGGTCTTTTTGTTTTCCATTTCATTAATGTCTTCTCCGATTTTTACTATTCCCTTTCTCTTGCTGAATGTTGAATCTATTCTTTGCTCTCCTTCTACTTGGTACAGTTGGGTTGTTAGTTTACTAGCTATTTCTCCAGTTTATTAATTTGGACCTGTATGGCTATGAAATTCTCTCTGAGGACTGATTTTTCTGCATCCTACAGGGTCTGGTAGCTGGTTTATCCATTTTCATTGGTATCAGGGTAACTCTTTTTTTATTATTTAAGAAAGGAGACATTAACAAAACCATAGGATAAGAGGGGTACAGTTCCACACAATTCCCACCACCTGATCTCCATATCCCATCCCCTCCCCTGATAGCTTTCCCATTCTCTATCACTTTGGGAGTATGGACCCAGTGTCCTTGTGGGTTGCAGAAGGTGTAAGGTCTGGCTTCTGTAATTGCTTCCCTGCTGAACATGGGTGTTGACTGGTTGATCCATACTCCCAGTCTGCCTCTCTCTTTCCCTAGTAGGGTGGGTCTCTGGGGAAGTGGAGCTCCAGTACACATTGGTGGGGTCGTCTGTCCAGAGAAGTCTGGTCAGCATCATGCTGGCATCCGGAACCTGTCTGCTTCAACAAGTTGTTTGGTTTTGTGTGTTTACTCACTTTTCAGCTACCAGGGTAACTCTTAATTTCTTTTTTTGATCTCTGCAATGACCCATATATTGTTCAGAAGCACATTGTGTAGTCTTCAGGCTTTAGGGCATTGTCTTTTTCATTTTTTGGTTGATTTCCAGTTTTGTGTCTTCATGTTCTAAGAACATTAATTTCTTATTTTGATATTTGTGATTTTTCTTGTGTATTTGTTTCTTCTGGGATGAAAAATTCTGTATACATCTATTAGGTCCATTTCATCTATGGTTTCATTTAAGCTTATTTCTCTGTTGATTATTTTTTTCTAGATGTTCTATCTCTTGCTGTGAATGGAGTATTAAAATTTCCTACTATAATTGTTTTGCTGTCAATGTCTTCCTTAAGTTCAATAAGTGTTCATTTTATATATTTGGGCACACCTGAGTTTGGGACATATATATTCATGATGTTTATATTTATATGTTGGATTAATCCTTTAGCCACTGTGTAGTGTCTATTTCTGTCTACGATTACTTTCTTTACCTGAAAGTCTTTTTTTACTAGAAAACAGAATAGCTGTCTCTGCACTTTTTTTTTGTGAGTTGGAGTGTCAAGTTCCAACCTATTATATTAAATTTCCATTTGCTGTCTCTTTGGATGTATGTTTCCTGAACATACATAATAGATTTTTTTTCTTTAATTCATTTGGCTATCCTGCCATTCTTGACAGGTAAATTTAGGCCATTCACATTTCAGGAGATTATTGATATATGTGGCTTATTTACAACCATTCTGATTTTTGTTTTGAGATTGTCTTAAATTGTTGATTCTTTCTCCATTTATCTCTATTTTTTTGTGTGGATGAGTATCTGTGGTGAGTTCCTCACTTATTTTTCTTGTACTTTCTACAAATCTCTGTTCCCTACTTTGTTTTTGTGGTTACCATAAATGTAATAACTAGCATTGTGTATGTAGAAAATCTTTTTTAAGTTGATCTTGATAACAAACATTTGATAGACCTGCTTTTTTCCCCTTAATTCCCTCTCCTATTTTCTTGTTTTTTCCCCCTATTTTTGTTGTGTTCTTAGTTCTAGTCTACTGCTATTCACCCTGCTTAGAATATGTATTCTTTTGTTTCTTCCTTTCTTGTGGGACTTTGTTCAGTAGTTGTTGTA
Organism: Erinaceus europaeus; assembly: GCF_950295315.1. Taxonomy (NCBI): domain Eukaryota; kingdom Metazoa; phylum Chordata; class Mammalia; order Eulipotyphla; family Erinaceidae; genus Erinaceus; species Erinaceus europaeus. The sequence continues at coordinate 31,873,531 of NC_080185.1, forward strand.
AGGTGGGGTTGATTGTGGCAAATTATTTTTTGAATATTTGAGAAATCTTTATTTCTCTCTCATATTTGAAGAATTTTTTTTTCAGGATACAAGAACTGTGGCTTGAATTCCCTTCCTTTTAGAACTTTGAATATATATTCTACTCTCACCTTGCCATTAGGGCTTGTGGAGAGAAATCTGATGAAAGTCTGATAGCTCTGCCTTTACATGCAACATCTTTCCTTTCTTTAGCAGTCTGCCTTTCTTCCATTGTCATTGAGTTTGGATAGTTTTGCAATAATGTGCCTATGTGCTGATATTTTTGTATTTATAAATCTGAGTGAGTGTTCTGTCACTCGAATGAAAAATGTTCTGAGGGTTTCTAAAGTGAGGGAAATTCTCAATTAAAACTGCTCTGATAATGGACACTGGGATTTTTGCCTTGTCCTTCTCTTCAGAGATATCTATCACTCTTATATTTGATCTTTTGATAGAGTCTGTCATTTCATAGAGTAGCTTAAATCTTTCTGAACCTTTCCTCACCCTCATCTTTAAACTGAAAGAGTGACTAATTGTATCTTCTAGATCAGAAATTATTTATTCTGCATGTGTAAGTCTACATACTAAACCTTCTATCGGAATGTAAATTGCAGTCAAAGTGTCTTTTTACTCCCTGGAGTTCTGTTTTAAATTTTTTTTTCATGTTTCCTAACTGCTTAGTGAATGCTGATTGAAGTTCTTCTTTCAAGCTGTGAAAATTCTTAACGAACTCTGTTCTGAGTTCTTCTTTTCTGTTTTAATTCTATAGTAAAATGTTCTTGCAACTCTTGCTTAGATTTTTTAAGAGTTCTCATAATGAACTTTCTGTAGTCTGTCTTTGATAGTCTCTCTAAATCTGTAATTTCCTGGAGCTCCTCTCTTTAATTTGTATCTGACTGATATGGCTTGGTTAGCTTTTTAGTTCTGTTTCTCTGCTTGTGTATTTATTGTGTTGGTTATTGCTGGCCAGCAGATGGTGTTATTATGATCTCTAGGCTTCTCTTATTTGTATGATCCATGGAGGTTGGGAGGGTGGATGAGGGTTGCTTTGGGCTGTCTTGTGGTTACTAATGTTCTCTGTTTTTTTTTTTGTGCCCTTGCCTTAAATTCAGAAAGCTAAAAATCCCCTGAGTCAAAGATTGAAAGATTTTATGCACCCTTCTCTTTTCTTCCAACACTAGGAACAGCCTTCACTGCTTGCTGTACTTAAATAAAAATGGTCAGAATGACATATCTCAGAGCCATGTTGCCTGAAGCTCTGGTTTGACTGTGTTGTTCTTTTATCCCACACTGTTTTGTGTCTCAACCTCATGCAAGTACCCACATGAGGCTGCTGATTTTCCAGTTATATATTATGTGTCCAGTTCTCTTGTTTTATTAATCTGTATTTTTGAGGGGAACACTATCATATCCCAGTTATTCCACGGCCTTGACTCCCAGAAGTCCCTATTATAGTATTTTATTGATTTAATAATGATCAGTAAAACCTTAGGATAAGAGAGGGTGCATTTCCCGCCACCAGAGTTCCATGTCCCAATCCCTCTATTAGAAACTTTCCTATTCTTTACACCTGTGGGAGTATGGACCTAGGATCATTATGGTGTACAAGAGGTGGAAGGTATTGCTTCTGTAATTGCTTCTACACTGGACATGGTCATTCACAGGTCGACCCATACTTCCAGTCTTTGTCTATTTTTCCCTGGTCAGAGAAGGCTTCTGGAGACATGGATTTCCAGGATACATTGGTGAGGTGGCCTGCCCAGAGAAGTCAGGTTGGTGTCATGGTAGCATGTGCAACTTGGTGGCTGAGAAGAATTAAAGTATAAATCAGAACAAATTATTAAATATCCTTAAGGTAAGAATATAGTCAGTCAGATATGGGGGGTCTCCATTTTGGAAAAAGGAAGGAAGTCTATTTTAGGTATATCCCAAGGGCCCATGACTTGATTTATTATTGCCTAATCAAGATGCAGACTATTGATATCATCTAGGGAGATGGTGTCAGAGTTGGAAATAGGACCAGGAAAGCTGAATTACAGAATAAAGTAGTTCCAAAATATGAGAAAGTTATATAAATACCATTAACTGTAAACAGCATCAATCTAATTTTGGGCCCACATTCAGCACAGGAGCCTGCTTAACCTCTGCATCCCTGTAGGTCTGAGCTTGTATTCCATATTCACAGCAAAGTATATTCTAGGCTTCATTCATTTCAGGACCCATCTTCCTTGAGTGGCAGAGTATGGTGACTTAGCCTCCCTTTGGAGAGTTTGGGAGTCCAAATGGAATTAAGGAATCCTATGATCTAGGAAAGGTCTCACCAGAGTAAATGAGCCAAAGGTATGACATCTCACACCTGATGTCTCTGGAATCAATCAGAAGTGAAATGTGTCTAGGTGATATTGGTGGCATTGATTTGAATGAGAACAGCAGATTCATTATCAAATGGTATGAATCCAGAGAAGCATGAAGGAATCTGGGACAAATATATATATATATATATATATATATATATATATATATATATTTGTAGAGAATGAGGAAGTTACTTGATATTTTAGAGTTTAAGAAGGCAATAAATAGTGGTTGTTATTGTCAAGTAATTTGGGAATTTGTTTTACTTTAAAAATCCCATAGTTAATATTTTCTGTATCATACAAAACCTCACTATGACTTATATAATTTAATGATATTTATAAATACATGTGTCTTATATACAGACAAGACCAGTTGTTTTTGGTAAATTTGGTCTAAGATGTTATGTGATTTAATATTTGAAAGAAAACATCATTATTTGAAATGAATTAATAAATCAAGCCCACTGTTAAAATTCAGGCAGGAACACTTAGATCAACTAAGCAGAGAACCAAAAAAGAAACATGAGAATTAATCAAGGGCATTAATAAACTATACCTCCTGGAAATTTTCAGAGTTCTTCACCCCAAGAAACTGGAATACACATTCTTTTCAAACCCACACATCATCCTCAAAAATAGACTACATGTTAGGCCACAAAGACAGTATCAAAAAGCTCAAGAACATTTAAATCATCCCAAGAATCTTCTCAGACTACACTGGAGTAATTATAACCCTAACAACAAACAGAAAATCACTAAAAGTCACAAAATTTGGAAACTCAGCAACATACTGCTTAATAACTACTGGGTAAGAGAGGAACTCAAGCAAAAAAATTTAAATGTTCCTAGAAACAAACGAAAAGGAAGAAAGGAGCTATCAGAATATATGGGACACAGCTAAAGCAGTACTTAGAGGGAAACTCATAACCATAAAAGGACACATTCAAGAACAAAAAAAAAAAAAAAGCTCAAGCAAAAGAACTTACTGCATGCCTTACAGACTTAGAAGAAGAGAAACAAAGTAACTCTAAAGCAACCAGAAGGACTGAAATCATGAAAATTAGAGCAGAAATAAACAACATTAAAAATAAGATAACCAGGGGGCCGAACCAAGCTGGCGACTTGGAAACAGCAGCTAGCATGAGCTTCAAAATGAAGCAGCTTAAAACCTGAGACTCTCTGGGTAGAGTAGGATACTAGGTTAGCAGTAGGAGGATGAATAAGGGGTGGGTAGGGTGACACCAAAAAGTGATAGCCCACTATAGCCCACTATTGGGCTGGCAACCAGGGGCCAAAGGACAAAAAAAGGAAAATCTTTGGCTTATTCCTTTCTGAACTCACCCTTCCCCCCCCACCCCAGAACAAGCCCCCAGGGGCTGGAGAGCTTCTCCTAGCAGGCTTCCCACTGAGTTATTTTCTTTACCAAGATTCCTGGCACAGTAGGGGTGTTATTCCAAGACTTTTTCTTTTTTCCCAAGAAGTAGACATACAGAAATCACTCCCAATTCACTATTTCAGCAAAATCAATAAGATACATAGGAATAAACCTGACTAAAGAAATGAAAGGCTAGACATGGACTTTCCATATGACCCAGTAACTCCTTCCTAGGGATATACCCCAAGGACTTCCTAACACCCAAACAAAAAGATTATGTGTACACTTAATGTTCATAGTAGCACAATTCGTAATAGCCAAAACCTGGAAGCAACCCAGGTCCCCAAAAGCAGAGGAGTGGCTGAGTTACTGTGGTATATATACACAATGGAATACTACAAAGCTATTAAGAATGATGAACCTTCTCTGACCCATCTTGGATGCAGCCAGAAGGAATTATGTTAAGTAAGCTAAGTCATAAAGATAAAACTGGTATGGGATGATCACACTCATAAACAGAAGTTGAGGAAGAAGAGGAAGGGAAACACAGAAGGATTTTATTGAATTTGGACTATAGCACCAAAGTAAAATTGAGGGTATGGGTAAGGGTTGAGGGTATGGGTAAGGGTGGATTTTCCGGTTTCATGGGTTGAGGGGTAGGGGGTAGGGTGGGATGGGACAGTCTTTTGGTGGTGGGGATAATGTTTATGTACACTCCTATTAATTTGTAGTCATATAAATCACTATGTAATTAATATGAGAGGGGAAAATTGATTGAATATTTCAAACTTTTTAATGCACAAACTGAGTCTTTTTAATACATAGACTGGGGTTTTGATACCTTGACTCTCTTAAAATATTAGACCAAGGAGAACAGAAGCAACCCGTTGCACAGCTATATACAAATAATATCAAAGGACATAAATTATGGTAATGTTGTGTATGATACAGCAAATCCTAACAATGGGATATTTCAAAGTTAACCCAATTGCCAGCTAATGTGATTATAGCAAAAACTATCTATTGCCTTCTTAAACCCTAAGACAGCAGGAACCTCCTGCTTCTTCTATAGAACCTATATTTTCCCCAGTACTGGGACCTCTAGGGTGGGGCTCATTTTCCTGCATGCTTTTCTCAATTCATATCAAATGATACTGCATCACCTTATCCTAATCTAGTCAATGCAACAAGTATCACCCAGATCCTCAAAAACAGATGATTGTCTCAGAAATTCTGGTATATTACACAATGGAGTACTATAGAACTATTAAGAACAATGAACCCACTTTCTCTGATCCATCTTGGATGGAGCTAGAAGGAATTATGTTCAATAAGGTAAGGGAGAAATGCAAAGATGTGTATGGGATAATCCCACTCATAAACAGAAGTTGAGAAAGAACAAAAAAGAATATACAAATCAGAATCTGACTGATTTTGGGATATGGCACCAAAAAAAAAATCTCTGGGGGGAGGAGGAGGATAGATGCTCAGCTTAACTGTGGCAGGGAGGGGTGGGAGAAAGAACACAGAACTTGGGTGGTGGGAATGATGTTAATATACACTCGTATTAACATAGTCTCATAAATCACGGTTTAATTAATATGAGAGGGGAAAATCTGATTGAATGTCTCAAAACTTTTGATGCATAGACCATAGCTCTGAGTATATATGCCTTCAATTTAAGTACATAAGTCTTCAAATTGGTAATCAGATTTAATTTTATTTTATTTAAGAAAGGATTAATTAACAAAACCATAAGGTAGGAGGGGTACAATTCCACACAATTCCCACCACCCAAACTCCATTTCCCACCCCCTCCCCTGATAGCTTTCCCATTCTCTATCCCTCTGGGAGCATGGACCCAGGGTCATTGTGGGTTGCAGAAGGTAGAAGGTCTGGCTTCTGTAATTGCTTCCCCGCTGAACATGGGCGTTGACTGGTCAGTCCATACTCTCAGTTTGCCTCTCTCTTTCCCTAGTAAGGTGGGTCTCTGGGGAAGCTGAGCTCCAGGACATATTGGTGGGGTCTTCAGTCCAGGGAAGCCTGGCCGGCATCCTGATGATACCTGGAACCTGGTGACTGAAAAGAGAGTTAACATACAAAGCCAAGCAAATTGTTGAACAATCATGGACCCAAAGCTTGGAATAGTGGAGAGGAAGTGTTAGGGGGGTACTCACTGCAAACTCTAGTGTACTTCTGCTTTCAGGTATATATTTTGCAGTAGTTTACAGATACGTGTGAAGATATGCTCTCTCTCACAGAAACTGGTGTATATCTAGGTTTGGGGACTTTGTTAGACAGTGAACCATATGAGATAAAATTAGAGTATACTATGAAAGGAAAGGCCTCACCCAAGTAATGAAGTTGAAGGGTTGTCATTCCACACGTGAAGTCTCTGGACACAGTCTGAAGTGAAGCATGTTGAGGTGGCAATCGTTGTGTTGATTAGGTTGTGATCGGCAGATGCAATATTATTTGATATGGATTGGGAGAGGCATATGGGAAAGTGTGCCCTATCCAAGGGTTCCAGGACTGGGGGAAGTAGAGGCTCTATAGTGGAGATGTGAGGTTCCCGCTGTCTTAGGGTTCAAAAAGACAATCGATAGTTAATGTTATCATCGCATTACTTGGTAATTGAGTTAACTTTGAAAAGTCCTTAAGTTAGGGTTTGCTGTACAGTACCCAGTATCTTGTATATAGCTATGCTATTGGTTGCTTCTGATCTACTTGGTCTAGGCTTTTGAGAGAGTCTGCATATCAATTACACAGCCTATATATTGAAAAGATTCAGTTTGTGTTTTGAAAAACTTCAAGACATACAATTAATTTTCCCCATCTCGTATTAATTAACTAGTGATTTAAATGACTACATTTTACTAGGATTGTACATAAACACCATTCCCACCACCAAAAGACTGTGACCCATCCCTCCCACCCACTCCCACCCCCCAATGGCCCAGGAAGCTGCAAGTCTACCCCTCACCACAGGGTTTTTACTTTGGTGCCCTACTTACAATTTGGTCAGGTCCTGCTTTAACTTTCCCTTTCAGATCTTCTTACTCAACTTCTGTTGATGAGTGGGATCACACCATACTCACCTTTATCTATCTGACTTAGCTCACTTAACATAATTCCTTCTAGCTCTGTCCAAGATGGGTCAGAGAAGGTGGATTCATTGTTCTTGATAGCTGTATAGTATTCCATTGTGTATATATACCACAGCTTTCTCAGCCACTCATCTGTTGTTGGGCACCTGGGTTGCTTCCAGGTTTTAGCTATTATGAATTGTGCTGCTATGAACATAGGAGTACACACCTCTTTTTGGTTGGGTGTTATGGAGTCCTTGCTGTATAACCCCAGGAGAGGAAATACTGGATCATATGGAAGGTCCATGTCTAGCCTTGTGAGAGTTTTCCAGACTGCTCTCCACAGAGGCTGTACCAATTTATATTCCCATCAGCAATGTAAAAGGGTTCCTCTGTCCCCACAACCTCTCCAGCATTTGTTGCTTCTGTCCTTTTTGATGTATGCCATTCTTACAGGCTTGAGGTGGTATCTTAGTGTTGTCTTAATTTGCATTTCTCTGACAATCAGTGACCTAGAGCAGTTTTTCATATGTTTGTTAGCCTTTTGGATCTCCTCTGAGGTGAATGTTTTGTTCATATCCTCTGCCCATTTTTGGATGGGGTCATTTGCTTTGTTGGTGCTAAGTTTGCTGAGCTCTTTATATATTTTGGTGATTAGTTTCTCGTCTGATATCTGGCATGTGAAGATCTTCTCCCATCCTGTGAGGGGTCTCTTTGTTTATTTAATAGTTTCTTTGTATGTGCAGAAGCTTTTCAATTTGATGTAGTCCCATTGGTTTGTATCTGCTTTAGTCTTCCTTGCAATTATTTTTGATTCATCAAGGATATCCTTGAGGTGTAGGTGGGAAAGTGTTTTACCAAAGTTTTCCTCTAAGTATTTGATTGTTTCTGGTCTGACATCTAGGTCTTTGATCCATTTGGAGTTGATTTTTGTTTCTGGTGAGATAAAGTGGTTCAATTTCATTCTTCTGCATGTTACAACCCAGTTTTCCCAGCACCATTTATTGAAGAGAGCCTCCTTTTTCCATTTAATGCTTGGGCCCCCTTATCAAAGCTTAGATGTCCATAGGTGTGGGGACTTATTTCTGGGCTTTCAAATCTGTTCCACTGGTCTGTGTGCCTATTTTTGTTCCAGTACCATGCTGTTTTGATGATGATGGCGTTATAATATAGTTTAAGGTCTGGGAGTGTGATGCCTCCATTTCTGTTTCTTTTCCTTAAGATGGTTTTGGCAATTCTAGGTGTTTTCATGTTCCAGATAAATGATTGTAGTGTTTGTTCTATTCTCTTAAAGAAGCTTGGTGGAACTTTGATGGGTATTGCATTAAATTTGTATATGGCTCTGGGGAGAATATTCATTTTGATGATATTTATTCTTCCAATCCATGAGCATGGGTTATCTTTCCATTTCTTGGTATCAGTTTCTATTTCCTTGAGTAACAACTCATAGTTTTCAGTATATAAGTCTTTCATTTCTTTGGTCAACTTTTTTCCTAGGTATTTGATTGATGTTGCTGAAACAGTAAATGGGAGTGATTTTTGGATGTCTTCTTCTTCAGATTTAGTGTTTGCATAAAGAAATGCCACTGATTTTTGTACATTAATTTTGTAGCCAGATACCTTGCTATATTGCCTAATAACTTCCAGTAGTTTTCTGCTGGATTCTTTAGGTTTTTCTATGTATACTATCATATCATCTGCAAATAGTGAGAGCTTGAATTCTTCCCTTCCAATCTATATTCCTTTGATTCCTTTCTCTTGTCTGATTGCTATGGCAAGATCTTCCAATACTATGTTGAAGAGTAACGGTGACAGTGGACAGCCCTGGGGGGAATCTAAGGGGGAATGCTTTCAGCTTCTGTCCATTGAGTATGATGTTGGCTGTAGGTTTGCTGTATATAGACTCCACTATCTTGAGGAATTTCCCATCTATTCACATTTTTTGTAGAGTTCTGAGCATGAATGGGTGTTGGATTTTCTCAAAGGCTTTCTCTACAACTATTGAAATAATCATGTGGTTTTTGGCTTTGCTTTTATTGATGTGGTGAATGACATTGATTGACTTACGGATGTTGAACCAGCCTTGCATTCCTGGGATGAATCCCACTTGGTCGTGATGAACAATCTTTTTGATATGTTGCTGTATCCGGCTGGCCAAGATCTTGTTTAATATTTTGGCATCTATGTTCATCAGAGATATTGGTCTGTAGTTTTTCTTTTTTGTTCTGTCCCTATCAACTTTTGGTATCAGGTTGATGTTGGCTTCATAGAAGGTGGAAGGGAGTATTCCTGTTTCTTCAATCTTATGTAAAAGCTTAAGAAGTATGGGTACTAACTCTTTCCTGAAAGTTGTGTAGAATTCATTTGTGAAGCCATCTGGTCCAGGACTTTTGTTGTTGGGGAGGTTCTTAATAATGGTTTCAATTTCTTTGTCTGTGATTGGTGCATTTAGATTTTGTAGTTCTTCTTGGTTCAGTTTTGGAAGGGCATATGCTTCTAGGAATTGTTCCATTTCTTCCAGATTCTCTAGCTTGGTGGTGTATAGTTCTTTATAGAAGTTTTGCAGGATTCTCTGGATTTCTGTGGTGTCAGTTGTGATATCTTCTCCATCGTTTACAATTCTATTAATTTGAGTCTTCTCTCTCTCTCTCTCTTTTTTTTTTTGGTGAAACTGGCTAGGGGTTTGTCAATTTTGTTTAATCTTTCAAAGAACCAACGTTTGGCCTCATTGATCTTTTGTATGGCTCTTTTATTTTCAATGTTGTTTATTTCTGCTCTAACTTTAGTGATTTCTGTCCTTCTGGATGCTTTAGGGTTCCTTTGTTCCTCTTCCTCTATGTCCTTGAGGTTTGCAGTAAGGTCGTTCATTTGAGCTTCTTCTTGGTGTTTAATATGTGATTGTATGGCTATAAGTTTCCCTCTCAGTAGTGCTTTAGCTGTGTATCAGATTTAATTTTAACAGTGAGCTGGTGAATTGTTTTAACTCTGCACTACAAGTCATGCTCAACAACAATGAATAGTGATATTTTCTCATTAGTTTGATATCCTCACTTTACAACTACTTAATTAAAATATTTGTTTATTGGATAAAGGCAGAAATAATTTGATAGGAAAGAGGATATAGAAAGGGATGCTGATGAAATACACCAGTAATGTTGCTTCACTGTTTGTGAAGAATGATTCTGCTGACCACCCCCCCCCCCCGACCCCCAACACACACAGATGTGGACTAGGGCCTTGAACCTGGGTCCTTGCACGTTGTAACATGTGTGATCTACCAGGTGATTCCCCATCCGTGTCCTCAATTTTTATTAAAACAAAACAGTAGTTATACTTGTGCATAATGATTCTAGTGAAAAAGTCGTATTCCTTCCCCCACTTGAAATATCATGATGGTATTTTCATTTGCTTAATTTTATGATTATCTATTGAGTGACATAATTAAACAAATTACTGGTCTTGCAAAAAATTTATTACTGTTTGGGGAATTAAATTACATACACTAAATATGTACTTATTTTGTGTTGAATTATGTGGAGACTGTAATTAGTGAAATATGTATTTAAAGAAAACAGAGCTATAATTTATATCCCATAATGTTGTCTAAAGGTATAGTTGTTCAAAAATTCTCTGATAGTATATAGATACTTCTATTGTTTTCCTCTATGACTATACATGAGTGACCTGTGGCCTGCCCAGCCCCACCAATGATTTCTTTTTTTTTCATTCTTTTTTTTTCTTTTTTTTACTTTTTATTTAAGAAAGGAGACATTAACAAAACCATAGAATAAGAGGGGTACAGTTCCACAATTCCCATAACCCGATCTCCATATCCCATCCCCTCCACCAATGATTTCTAAGGGTATGTATCCATGAGAATTGACTTATATCCTAGGATATCCATTTTGACTTCAAACCCTTTTTTTGTTTTAAATTATTAGTGATTTAGTAATAACCGACACTAGTCCTATTCCCAACACTGACACTGTCTTTCCAGACAACACTTTTAGCCCACTTGCATGTTACCTGTGGGGCTCAGGCAAAATTAGTAAAGTCATGGGCCGCTTAGAATATATCTAAAATAGAATTCCTAGCTTCTTCCAACATAAAGACTATTCAAAACTACCTTACAGCCTGGTGCTTTTCAGATTTCCTGAAAATACAAAGAAATACAATTTTATATAGAAATTCAACATAATTAGGTTTATGTTTTTGAAAGTTCTCTATCTCAGTAAACTGGTGTCTACCCAAAGGTTGTTTTCTCTACCCTGGATCCATACTCCCAGAGAGATAGAGAATGGGAAGGCTATCAGGGGAGGGGTGGGATGTGGAGATCGGGTTATGAGAATTGTGCGGGATTGTACCCCTCTTATTCTATGGTTTTGTTAATGTCTCTTTTCTTTAATAAATAAAAAAAAAAGAAAAACGCTACTTAATTACTACAATTACTACCTTGAAGTTATAATTGATATTATGTAAATAAGTATGTTTCCCAGCACCAGGAGGTGGTGCACCTGGTTAAGCACACACATTACAGTGCACAAGGACCTAGGTTCAAGCCCCTGGTCCCCACCTGCAGAGTGGAAGCTTCACCACTCGTGAAGCAGGGCTACATGTGTAGAAATTTATTTCTATTTTCTCATTTTGTATATGATTTGTTATTAATAATTTGCTATAAAGATATATTCTTTCATTCAAACATTCTGTGATAAGGATATGTTGCTTTGTAAAAATAATTTGATTATTTCTAGAACCAAATTAATTTCCAAGGAACCATGTAATCAATTTTACAATGAGAAATAATAAACCACAGGATCCTGTTTTAGAAATGTGTCTTGAAAGCAAAATTAGGGACACTACAAAGATGGCGAAAAACTCACATTTTCTATAATTTCTTATTGTGGTAAACCATTTTCTCACAAACAATTGCATTTTTTTAAATCTTTTTAGACAGTAATGTTTTGCTGTGAATATGAATTTTAGTCAGTATTATTGATGGCAGATATGTAGTAAGGAAGCAGACAGATTTATTTAAAATCACACAGACACTGAATTCTTTATATATATTATTTATTGTTTGTTATTGCTATTTTTCAATTTTTATTTATAAAATGGAAATATTCGCAAAACTATAGGATAAGAGGGGTATGATTACACACAATTCCCATCACCAGAGCTCCATATCCACTCCCCTCCCTTGATAGCTTCCCTATTCTTTATCTCTCTGGGAGTATGGACCCAGGATCATTGTGGGGTGCAGAAGGTAGAAGGTCTGGCTTCTGTAACTTCTTCTCCACTGGACATGGGCATTGGCAAATTGACACATACATACAGCCTGTCTCTCTCTTTCCCTAGTGGGACAGGGGTCTGGGGAGGCAGGGATCCAGGACACACTGGTGAGATCTACTGCCCAGGGGGTCAGGGTGGCGTCATGGAACCTGGTGGCTGAAAAAGAGTTAACATATAAAGAAGAACAAATTGTTGAATAAACTGAATTATTTTTAATGTTCTAAGGTGGTGAATCTGGTAATACCTGTGAGTCAATTCTGAAGTAATCCAGGCTCTGCTTCAATAAGAAAAAAATAAAAATGAGCATTGAATACTGTAGACTCTCATTTAGAGTGGAAGCAAAGTTATTGGTGTATTATCATGTTTAATTTTGTTCTTCAGCTCAGAAATAATAGGTATATATCCCTTTTGATAGATAGTACATGGCTAGCCAAAGAAATGTTTATGTATTTATCAGCAAGGGACTTTGAATTAATTACTTATTAATAAATATTCTCAAGATAATAGACCTGGGGTGAATAAACTTTTTCTACATATGGTCAAATAATAAATATGGGACTTTCTAAGTCATATTGCCTCAGCTGCAACTAGAAAACTTTGCTTTTAAAACATTAAAGTCATAATCAAAAGTAGCTACACATTATGTGTGTCATGAGATATCCTCCTTTTGGTTTCTCAAAAAAAATTAATAATATAAAAAATATGTTCTTGTGGGCTGGGCTGTAGCACAGCTGGTTAAGCATACATGGTGCCAAGCACAAGGACCATGTAATGATCTCGGTTCAAGCGCTAGGCTACCCACCTGTAGGGGGGTCACTTCACAAGTGTAAGTCTGCAGGTGTCTTTCTCCTCCCTCTCTGTTTTCCCCTCCTCTCTCGATTTATTTATGCCCAATCCAACAACAACAAGGGCAACAACAAAATGGTGTCCAGCAAAATGGATTTGTAGAGCAGGGACTGAGCCCCAGGAATAACCCTGGAGGCAAATTAAATTTAAAAAATTAAATAAAAAATGCATTATTAATTTGCAAAGGATGTGAAAAGAAATTGCCTGCCAAATTTAATGCATATATTTGAAGCTGATCCACCCCACAGCATTGGAGGAAACTTTGGAGCTGTGATATTTCTCCCTTTCTCTCTATCTCTGTCTGTAAATCAGCTTAGAACAGTGAAATCCTGTGACATTAACAGGAATAGATAGTCAATACTATGGCTTCCTCATCTGTTCTTACCTCTCAGGTACTATATTTCTATTTAATAACTTGTTATTAATTTAACAATTTTTACAGAATTATTACATTACAGGAGAGCATCTGGTTACTCTCTCAATTACTTTTGCTTTATTTGCCTTTATTCCACATATGATAAATATAATTCAGTAATTGTCCTACATTTTTTAAGTTCTTTATCTGGGGATTAATATTTTACAGTCAACAGTAAATGCAATAGTTTGTACATGCATAACATTTCTCAGTTTTCCACATAACAATACAACTCCCACTAGGTCCTCTGTCATCCTTTTCCAGGACTTGTACTCATCCCCCCACCCCCACCCCAGAGTCTTTTACTTTGGTGCAATATGCCAATTCCAATTCAGGTTCTACTTGTATTTTCTCTTCTGATCTTGTTTTTCAACATCTGCCTGTAAGTGAGATCATCCCATATTCATCCTCCTGTTTATTACTTATTTCACTTAACATGATTTATTCAAGCTCTATCCAGGATGGGCTGAAAGAAGTGAAATTACCATTTTTAATAGCTGAGTAGTATTTCATTGTGTATATATACCACAATTTGCTCAGCCACTCATCTGTTGTTGGGCACCTGAGTTGCTTCCAGGTTTTGGCTATTATAAATTGTGCAGCTGTGCTTGCTTTGGCAGCAAACTGTACTGCTATAAGAATAGGTATACACAAATACTTTTGGATGCATGTGGTTTGTTCCTTATGATATATCCCCAGGAGAAGAATTGCAGAATTATGGGGTAGATCTATTTCTAGCCTTTTGAGAGTTCCCCAGACTGCTCTCCACAGAAGTTGGACCAATTATCATCCTCACCAGCAGTGCAGGGGGTTCCTTTGTCCCCACAATCTCTCCAGCATTTGTCGCTGCTATCTTTTCTTATGTATGACATTCTCACGTGAATGAAGTAGTATCTCAATGTTGTCTTTACTTGCGTTTCACTGAAAATGAATGACTTGGAGCATTGTTTTACATGTTTCTCTGCCTTTCAGATCTCTTCTGTGATGAATATTCTGTTCAGGTCCTCTCGCCATTTTGGATGGGGTCATTTATTTTCTAGTTGTTGACTTTGGAAAGCTCTTTATATATTTTGGTTATTAGCCTCTTGTCTGATGTATGACATATGAAACTCTTCTCCCATTCTGTAAGGGGTATTTTTGTTTGGATAGTGGTTTCTTTTGCTGTGCAGAAGCTTTTTGATTTCAGGTAGCCCCATTGGTGTATTATTGATTTAGTCTTCTTTGTAATTGGATTTGATTCATTGAAGATGTCTTTAAAATTTATGTGGAAAAGAGTTCTGCCAATATTTCCCTCTAAATATCTGATAGTTTCAGGTCAACATCCAAGTCCTTGATACATTGGAATTCATTTTTGTGTTTAGTGAAATACAGTGGTTCAGTTTCATTCTGAATTTTTTGTCTTGCCTTTGGGTTTTTTCTGCTGCTCTGTGTCTGCAGCATGAATCCACTGCTCCTGGCAGCCATTTTTTTCCCTTTTATTGCCCTTGTTGTTTATCGTTGTTGTAATTATTGTTGCCATTGCTGTAGTTGTTGTTGGATAGGATAGAGAGAAATTGAGAGGAAAGTAAGAAAGAGAGGGGGAGATAAAGATAGACACTTGCAGACCTGCTTCACTGCCTGTGAAGAGACCTACCTGTGGATGGGGAGCCAGGGGCTTGAACTGGAATCCTTACTTGGTCCTTGCACTTTGCCATGTGTACTTAACCTGCTGTGCTACCACCTGGCCCCATCATTCTGAATGTTCCAACCCATTTTTTTCCAACACCATTTGTTGAAGAGACTCTTCATCCCCCATTTTATAGTCTGGGTACATTTGTCAAAGATTAGATGTCCATAGGTGTGGGGGCCTTACTTCTGTGCTCTCAATTCTATTCCACTGGTCAGTGTGTCTTCATGTCCCAGTACCAAGCAGTTTTGATTACAATGGGCCTGTTTTACTATTTGAGATCTGGGAGTGTGATGCCTCCAGTTCTGTTCTTTCTTATCAAGATTATTTTGGAAATTCTAGGTCTTTTCTGGTTCCACATAGACATTTGTAGCTTTTGTTCCATTCTCTTAAAAATTGTGCTTGGGATCTTGATGGGGATTGCATCAAATTTGTATATGGCTCTGGATAGAATATTCATTTTAATGATATTAATTCTTCCAACCCATGAATATAGATGTTGGATAGTGATGGTGACAGTGGGCAGATCTGTTTATGTTGTATAGCAGATCTAAGGGGAAATGCTTCCAGTTTTTCACATTGAGTATGATGTTGACTGTAGGTTAGATGTTGATTCCACTATTATGAGTAATTTTTCATGCATTCCCATTTTATTACTGTTTGGATCATAAAGGGATAATGGAATATGTCAAAGGCTTTTTCTGCATCTATTGATATAAAATGTAGTTTTTGGTCTTGCATTTATTGATGTAGTGGTTGATTTACATATATAAACCAACCTTGCATCCCTGTGATAAACCCCACTTGGTCATGATGAACAATCTTTTTAATATACTGCTGTATCCAGTTGGCTAGAATTTTGTTCAATATTTTAGAATCTATGTTCATCGAAGATATTGGTCTATAGTTTTCTTGCTTTATTTTATTTTTTTTCTTTTTCTCTCTCTTTTTTTTTTGCTGTATTCCTGTCTGCTTTTTAGTATCAGAGTGATTTTGGCCTTATAGAAGTTGGAAGGGAGTATTCATATACTCTGGTCTTTTTGGAAGGTTTTTTTTTAAATATTTTCATTAACTTATTTTATTTTAATGTGAGAGATATAGAAAGATACAGTGTGAGAAGAATTTAACTACATCTGAATACTGTGTTACTGCTTGACATCTTTCTTGTTGTTAAATTGTATGAGTTCTAAATATATCTTGGATATTAACTCCTTGTTGGACATTGGATATACATATATCTTCTCCCATTCTGCAGGTTGGTCCCCCTGCTTTTGTTCATAATTTCTTCTGATGTACTAAAGCTTTTCAAATTAATGTAGTCACAATTGTTTATCTTTATTTTCACTTCCTTTACTGTTGGATTCAGGTACCCAAAGATGACTCTTTGCTTGTTTTAAATCATTTTGTTGGGGGAAATAATAGTTTACAGGGCAGGTATTGGCACATAAATACAACTTCTTTCCTCAAGGTGGATGTCTGTACAACACTTCCACCAGCCACCCAAATCTTTCTCCACCACTGCACATTGGATCCCCAGTGCCTTCTCCACTCCCCTCCTAATTCCCCCTCATCCAGTATCTTTTGCTTTGCTGTAACACACCACTTAAAGGTAATTTTTTCAACAATGTTATTTTTAATATTCTTCATGGCTTGATTATTACTTCCTTTAGTAGTCTTTCTTTTCTTGGAAGAGTTTTAAGAGTCGAGGAATTAACTCTTCCTTGAAGGTTTTGTAAAATTTATTAGAAAAACCATTTGGTCATTGACATTTTTTTCTTAAGAAGGTTTTTGATAATGGTTTCAATTTATTTGGCTATGGTTGGCCTAGTCATATTTTCTAGTTCCTCTTTATTTACTTTTAGAAATTAGTAGGTATCTATGAACTCATCTGTTTCTGCCAGGTTCTCTAGCTTGGTGGAATATAGTTGTTCTTAGAAACATCACTCAATAAGTTGAATTTCAGTAGTGTCTGTTGTGATATCTCCTCTTTCATTTACAATCTGAATTATTTGGGTCATCTCCTTTTCTGTTTTGTGAGTATGGCTAAAGGTTTGTTGATTTTGTTTACTCTTTCGAAGAACCAACATTTAGTTTGATTAATCTTTTGTACGGTTTCCTTATTTCAATATTATTAATTTCTGCCCTAACTTTAGTTATTTCAGTTCTTCTGGTTGCTCTAGAGTTCATTGTTTCTTCTTGTTCTAAATTTAGGGCAGAAGGTGGAAGGTCTGGCTTCTGTAATTGCTTCCCCACTAAACACGGGCATTGACAGGTCAATTCATACTCCCAGCCTGGCTCTCTCTTTTCCTAGTGAGGAGGGGCTCTAGGAAAGCAAGGCTCCAGGACACATTGGTGAGGTCCTTTGCCCAGGGAAGTCTGATTGGCATTACGGCAGCATCTGGAACCTTGTGGTTGAAAGAAGAGTTAACATATAAAGCTGATACGTCTGGGAGGGCCTGACTATTGAAGACACCTGAGGCTATGAAAAATCAGCCATAAGAATGTGGAACCCTGGGAGTTGGCCTGGCTCCCCTCCTGTAAGGTCGTGAAGCAGGTCTGCAGATATCTATCTTTCTCTCCCCCTCTCTGTTTTCCCCTCCTTTCTACATTTCTCTCTGTCCTGTACAATAACGACAACAATAATAGCTACAACAACAATGAAAAACAAGGGCAACAAAAGGGAAAATAAATAAATATAAAAATTTTAAAAAAGAAATCAAAGAATGTGGAACCCGGCAAAACCAGTCCATCCTTAGAATGTTTACCTGGGGGGCCAGCAATCTTAACCAGCTCACCACTGGAATGTGTGCCAGACTCACCCACTGAATTCTCACCTAACTTCCTTTTTCTCCTTGCCTATAAGAATCTCCCTCCCCTGACCCTGGGCTTTCCTATTTTTTATCCCTCTGGGAGTATGGACCAAGGGGCATTATGGGGTGCAGAAGGTGGAAGGTTTGGCTTCTGTAATTGATTCCCCACTGAACATGGGAGTTGACAGGTCAATCCATACTCCCAGCCTGTCTCTCTCTTCCCCTAGTGGGGAAGGCCTCTGGGGAAGCAGAGCTCCAGGACACATTGGTAGGGTTGTCTGTCCAGAGAAGTCTGGTCGGCATCATGCTAGCATCTGGAAACTGGTGATTGAAAAGAGTTAACATACAAAGCCAAACAAAGTGTCGACCAATCATGGACCTAAAGGCTGGAATAGTGTAGATGAAGAATTGGGGGGGGGGTCTCCATTTTGTAGCTATCTAGTAGGCATATTTAAGTTATATTCCAAATGTCCTGTAGCTATACTAGTTTTTTTTTTTTGTTTTTGTTGTTGTTGTTGCCTGAGCCTGAAATCTGATATGCAGATGGATCCTAATTATTGCTTGGGAGATGATGTCATGGCTGGTAGAGGGACCAGAAAGCTGGATCAGGGAAGAGAGTAGCTCCCAAATATGTGAATTTTATATAAGTATTGTTGATTGTAAACCCCATGGATTTGATGTGATATGGGGCCCATATTCAGTTTAGCACCCTATGTGACCTCTGCATCCCTATAGATCTGAGCTCACATTCTGTGGTCATAAGCAGGAATGTTTCAAGCTACCTTGGTATGGACCCATCTTCCTCAGGTGTAACAGAATATATTGTTCAGCCTCCCTTCAGAGGATGGGGCATTCTCTACCATTGTTGATCCTAGTTGAGGGCAAGGTCTTATGGGGGCCCACGATGGGGTCTATTGTGTTGATCCTGATATAAATGACCATTAACAATGGAGAGAAGGATTTATTCGAGGTCTAGGCTCTTCATATATGTTTGGGAATCTCAGGGCTCCCCAGTTAGGGCCCCATGTGATGAGGTGGCCTGATAGTGACTAAAGAGTCACTGTTAAAGTATTCCAGTCTCTTGCCCTTATTCAGCTTTTGCAGTCCTTGCATTGATGAGGTTAGCTTTGGAGTGAGTGAGAGAACTGTAATAGGAAGTAGGTGAGGAGGCTATCTAAGTCTAAGTAGATACTATTTCATTATGAACTTTATACTGACTCACTACAGACTATTGTGTATTTTTGCTTTCAGGTATATATTTTGCCCTAATTTATGGATACATGTGAAGATATGTCCTGTCTCGTGGGACCTGGTCTATATCTAGGTTTTGGGATTTTTTTAAGGAAGTGAACCTCCTGCAATGGAATCAGAGAATACTATTTAAGGAAAGGTCTCACCCGAGTAATGAGGGTGAAGGGCTGACATTCCATGCCTGACATCTCTGGACACAGTCTGCAGTGAAACATGCTGAGGTGGTACCCATTGCATCTAATATCACACTTAAAATTGCTATTGTTTGGTATTATATTTGTAAGTTAAGGAACACAATTCCCCCATTTATTTTATTTTCTCTCATAATTGCTTTGACTATTCATGGTATTTTCTGTTTCCATACAAATTTGAATACTGTTTGTTCTATTTACTTGAAGAAAGAATTTGTGATTTTGATAGGAATTGTATTTATTTTATACACTTCTTTAGGTAGACTATCTCTATCTTAATAATATTTATTCTTCCAACCCATGGACAGTGGGTATTCTACTATTGCCTTGTGTCTCTAGCAATGTATATAGATTTTATCTAGTGATGTTTATAGTTTTAATTGTAGCATTCTTCTCTTTTGATAAATTACTCCAAGTGTTTTTTTATTTAGTTGTGAATGGGATTTCTTGCTTCATTTCCCTTTCATCTGTGTAATTGTGTGTGTACAGTAATGACATGCATTTATGTATGTTGATTTTGTATGCTGCCACTCTGCTAACTTTACTGATAATTTATAGAAAAACATTAGTGGAGCCTCTGAGTTTCCCCTGTATTGCCATCTGTGGATAGTGAAAAAAATAACTTTTTTTTCAAGTTTCAATTTATTTAATGTTCTTTCCTTGCCTTATTCTTCTGGAAAGAATTCCCAGGATGGGGCCTGGTGGTGGTGCAACTAGTTGGGCACACATGCTGCTATGCTTAAGGACTTGAGTTTGAGCCCCCGGTTCCAACCTGAAGGGGGGAAAGCTTTTCAAGTGGTGAAGCAGAGCTGCAGGTATCTCGTTGTCCTTCTCTCCCTCTCTGTCTCCCTCTTTCTGTTGACTTCTGGCTGTCTCTATCCAATAAATAAATATAATAAAAATGAATAAAAATGATTCCCAGGTAGTGAGTATATATCTTTGTTAGTTACACAATTTGGGAGGAAAACTTTCAGTTTTTTGTGTTTTTTTTTTCTCAGTCCGCCATCTTCCGGGAACTCAACTTTCAGTTTTTCTACACTGAGTATGGTATTAACCCCATTTGTAACAAATGACCTTTACTAACCTGATTAATACTACTTCTATTACTTTAAGATTCTTTATCAACATTGGTTTTGATCTTTGTCAAATGTTCTTTTAGTGTCTATTATTAAAATCATGTGCTTTCGAGAGTTGGGCAGTAGCACTGTGGGTTAAGCACACATGGCGTGAAGCGCAAGGACCAGTTTAAGGATCCCGGTTTGAGCCCCCCTGCTCCCTACCTTCTGGGGAGTCGCTTCACAAGCAGTGAAACAGGTCTGCAGGTGTCTATCTTTCTCTCCCCCTCAACCCCCACTTCTCTCTGTCTTATCCAACGGCAACATCAATAACAACAACAATAATAACTACAACTTCTTCTTCTAGCATTTGCCCTTCTTCTGTAGCCAGTCAACAGCACCAGATTGAGCCTGATGTAAAGTTTTGAGATCTCCTTTGAATCTGGAGAGGTGGCAGTTGTTGACTATGTGGGTCATAGTCTGTCTGTAGCCGAAGGGGCAGTTCAGGTTGTCTCTGGCTCCCCAGCGATGGAACACAGCGTTGCACCGGCCACGGCCTGTTCGATAGCGATTAAGGAGGGCCCAATCATAACGTGCTAGGTCAAAGCCGGGTTGAGCTTGCAGGGGTCTGTGATAGGTGTTTGTTCTTTACCTCAGCTGACTGCCAACTCTGTTTCCAAGAGTCTGGAACAGAGAAGTTCAGTGTAGGCGTAGGGGACCAGATTGGGTGACGAGACGTCAAGCGTTGGACAGGGTGGGCGAAGATATCCACGTATATTGGCAGGTCTGGTCGAGTGTAGACGTGGAAAATGAACTTAGATGATGCTGCATCCCAACGAATATCTGGCGGGGGGATGTTGCTAAGAACTGGCAGCCATGGAACCGGGGTGGAACGGATGGTTCCAGAAATTGTCCTCATGGATCTAATTTGGAATCGACCAAGTGGACATGGGGGCTACAGAACCATACTGGGGCACAGTATTCTGCAGTGGAATAGCATAATGCCAGAGATGATGATCATAGTGTGGAAGCGCTCGCGCCCCATGAGGAGCTGGCCAGTCTTGCAATGATGTTATTCCTCGCGCCCACCTTTGCTGCAGTTTTTATGAGATGATCGTGAAATGACAGAGTGCGGTCGAGAGTAACGCCAAGACAATAAAACAACAAGGGCGACAAAAGGGAATACATACATAAATTTAAAAAATCATGTGCTTTCCTGTCTAATGATGTGATGTATAACGTAGACTGATTTGCATATATGGAACCATTCCAGCATCCCTAGAAAGAATTCTACTTGGTTATAGTGAGTTATTTTCTTTATCTGTTGTTGGATTCCATTCACAATGATTTTGTTGAAGTCTTTTGCATCGATGTTCATCAGGGATATTGTCCTCTAGTTTTCTTTCCTCATAGACTCCATGTTTTTAAGGATTAGAGTGATATTAGCTCTATAGAGTGTGTTTTGGGAGAGCCCCTAGTGTTTACTATTTTGGGAGAGTTTGAGTATGGTTGATGTTAATTCTCCTCTGAAATTTTTGAAGAATTGTTTAGCAAAGCCATCTGGGTATTATAATTTTTTTAAAGACAGTATTTTTTTAAGGGGTAGGCTTTTGATTACTGTTCTAATTTCTATATAGGTTGGTGGTTTGTTGAGGTTGTCCACTGCCTCTTGAGTCAATCTTGGGAGTCTCCCTGATTCTAATAATGTGTTAATTTCATATAGATTATAAATTTATTTGCATATATGTCATCATGATTAGTTTATTTATTTAATGGATCAAGACAGTCAGAAATCTGGAGGGAAGGTAGTGATAAAGAGGAAGAGAGAAAGAGATATCTGCAACACTCCTTCACCACTTGCAAAGTTTTCCCCATGCAGCTGGGGACCAAGGGTTCAAACCTGGGTCCTTATGTATTCTAATATATGCACTCACCCACGTGCTCCACCACCTAGCCCCATATGTTATCATGATAATCTCTTGTGATCCATTGTTTTTCTGACTCATCTGTTATGATTTAGCCTTCCTAATCTCTGATTATTTTATCATAGTTTTATTTAGTTCTTAGTGATACTTACCAATAGTTTATTGATTTTATTTACCGCATAAAAATAACACTTGGTTTCATTGATGTTTGTGTTTCCATTTAGTTTCTATTTCAAAAAAATTTCTCTGATTTTTATTACCCGCCTCTTTCTACTAACTTTCAGATCTCTATGTTGCTATTCTAATTCCTATAGAGTGAGTCTTTTCTTCTGTGTTAATATGGGCCATATATTGCTATGAAAACCCCCATAATTAATGTTTTTGCTGCACCCCTTAGTACCTTATAGCTTGTCTCTTAATATTTAAGAGACCAGGTCGTGAGTGAAATGGTGGAAAAACTCTTAAAATAGCTCTCAGAGGAAACCTCCGTGGCACAAGCTCTACAGCATTCAGAGCCAAATCTTCCACTCTGCTATGTGACCTCAGTGATGATACATGCTGGGAAAACAGCTCTCTGAGGAAAATCTTGGTGTGCTAAATGCTGTAGAGGCCAGCACTTGTTGCTCCTGATCTTCTTCCAGACTAGATTTGAGTAAGAGATTCTCATACTGAAAAGACAGTAAATTATACAACCGGGTGAAGGATCCAAATTCATAGGGAATTTTGCCAAAAATTATTGTATAAATATCCCCCAATAAATGTTTTTGGCATTCCATTCTGTTCCATTCTACTACCTGAACAGTTTCAAGTTTCCTTGCTAAGTGTGTTTCATTTCC